>NW_010142866.1:0-1128 GCF_000699245.1 Pterocles gutturalis | reverse complement strand
AGTGGGAGGTGTCCCTGCCTGTGGTGGGGTGGTGGAACTGGATGATCCTTAAGGTCTCTTCCAACCCAAACCATTCTATGATTCTTTGATCACTGTGTTCCTGAGAGAGGCTTTGTATTTGTCTGTGTGTAAGCAGGATTGTTATTTCTCTACCTGTTTATTTGAAGTAATTTGTATGTCCAAATACCACAGTCATTCTGATGCTGTCCAGTGGCAGGTGGAGCTACTCTTGCAGTGCTTGGCAGTTTGAACAGGACGATGGATCACAGCACATGTATATCTTTGTCTATAGTGGATTCCTGGATTCTTTCCAAGCCCTGTCTTGAACCTGGAGTATAATTGACTTGGATGATGCTTCTGGAGATTTTTGTATCAGTTACATTCATGATCTCACAGTGCTGTTCTGCTCAGAAAAAGCAGGCAGCCAAACAGAAATTGATTCCTTTCTAGACACATGTATTTCTAAGCCTGATTCTTGGTATTTCACTAGCATATACTGGAGGTCTGGGGAGTCCATAGCAGTGTTGTCATAAAAACGTTCTCATGGTGGCTGTTACCAGCGAGCAGCAAGGGAAGGTGCTGGTCCGTGTGGGAAGGCAGGCTGGGAGCTGAGTGTGACAGCAAGGCAGGCAGGGGCAGGGGTCTCACTACCATGGGGACAGTCACACAGTGCCTGAGCAAGGAGACCAGAGCAGGTCCAGTGACAGTGACCTGGTTCAGTCTAGAGTCCAGGTCATCAGACAAGCCCACAGAGAAGAGACAAGTCAAATGTCAAGCTGAGAAGTACAATCTGTGTGACAGGGTCGGGATCAATGGGGCACATGGCTAGGCATGGTCATGGCTGCAGAGTAGCTCAGGCAGTGACCAAGGATGAGAGACTGGAGCTTAAAAGCAGCTCCTAAGTGAGCAGAGACTTTTCAAATGACTTTTCCAGCACACACAGCTGCACTGTTGAAGCTGGCCTTGAGCCCAGGCAGCCAAATCCCCAGAAGTAGACATGAAGGAATGTGCTCAAGGCACTGACAATTACATCATTTTCTGCTCCAAAGATTCTCCGTCCTTAGCATGCAGACTGTTTCCCATACAAATCCATTGAGCCGTTTCAGTAAAGCATTTGACACCGTCTCC
>NW_010142865.1:0-3247 GCF_000699245.1 Pterocles gutturalis | reverse complement strand
CTGCTTGCATCAGCAGCCATCGTGCCAGAAGGTGGAATTGCTTTTCAATCTGCTATTATACATATTTCCCCTGTGAATATATTTTATTGGCATTTTCTGTTCTTCTATCAGGTACTGATAAAGATAAGATATTTATAGTTGCCATCATTTATAGTAGCCTAAATGAAATAAGGAAATTTCGTAATAACATCCTTTTTCACCAAAAAACCCAAAGGCATTGCTTGCTTATATTTGGAAGCACACTATGCCCTCTTTTCCACATGCAAGCAGATGAATCTTGGAAACTGGGTGACCATTGCGTTTTGCCTTGTTAGAAGTTATTTTAATCATCTATCCTTTTGAAATGTAGTCAGCTGGAATTCCTGTTTATTTATTCAGCCTGCCACTGTAAGTAGTGAAAACACTACGAATTGACATAATATGAACAAATATTTGTATTTATAAGTGCAGTAGAACAGATGTAGGTACTAACTAGGCAAATGTAATTTGTAGATTCATAGTTTGTTTTACCCTCCTTTCAGAAAAAAGATTATTTGAATCAGTTTCCCACTTCAGACAGTGTGCTTCAATGAATGATGACATTGTTATAAATGCGACCACTGTTTAGCTGAGGATGGCACCACTGTTAGCTGTAATGAAATATTGTAATCAATATTTAGCCTCTTCTCTCTTAAGTTTAGGATCAGCCTGACAGAACAGGAGTGAAGGAAAAAAACTACTGCTTTATTTAGTAGGACTTTACTGAAGTGAGAAAGTGAAAGCAACAGACAGATTTGGAAATAATTGCACATTTTTTAAAAACTTCTGTTTCACACACATTTTGGATCTACCACTTTTTGCTAGGGGTCCTGACTTTCACTCTCTTGAATTCAAGCTCACCATTCAAGTTCAAGAATAGCAGTGCTTGCCTGGAATTTGGATGGCTCCTTCGCTTTCTTACAGTTTAGCCACAAATCTAGAGCAAATGTACATGATGCATTTCTCAAGAAGGTATTATATAGGAATGTGGAGGGGCACAACCCCACTGCACTAGGCATGGTGTCAGCAGCCCTTGGTCATGCTTCTGCAAGTGTATGAAGCCTCTAGCAGTGCAAACTCAAGATCTGCCAGAGTTAACTGTTGTTCCAGTTTGTTATATAAAGCAAACCAATATTTCATAACCTCAGGAGCGTTTTCTTTCCACTTAATAATACTCTACATAAAAGCATCTACTTGGGCAGTGTTGTATTAGCAGATTTTCAGATGCTTGTTTTATTTATATAAGGCCTGGGGCTTCTCATCAAAAGGCAGCTAGTGTAAATGGATTTTGAAGTGCACTAAAGGAGTGTGGGCTTACCTGAGATTTTTGGAAATGGTGAGAGAAAACAGTGATAACAAACATCTTTCCAATATTTTGTGTGTTTGCCTGAGGAGTCAGCTTTGTCACTAAGGTGGTTTAACAACGTCAACTTTTCATACACTATGAATGGTCTGCTTAAAGATTCCACTTACAAATGTACTTAATTGCAGCATCCATTTTAAAAGTTCCTTTCTTTCTCCTTTATCTATCACTATTAATAATAAATACAATTCATACTGTGTTTTGAGGCAGTTTTACTTTGAATCAGAATTATTTTGAATTTCTGATTAAACTCATTAATTGTGTTAGTGAAATCCAGTGTCAACAAACATTCATTGTAAGTATGTATCCTAGGACAGGTGGAGAAACATGAAAAATAGTAATGAAAAAAATGTGACAAGGAATAAAAGTATCCAAACTCTAGCTTAGATTTTAAATTTTGAAAAAAAAATTAAACACTTTTAAGTCTTACATATATTGTGAATATTTACTGACATTCTTTCCACTAAAATATAGAACCAAATTTATTAATCATAGTTTTTTGAAAAAGAATACTCCTGCAATACTATTTTACCCTCTCTATAATTGCGAGAAAGCTATAACTACAGTCTTAAAATAAACAGATTTGATGTGGGAGACTTCTAAATACAGCATGAGTTTTAAAAATCATGGGTAAATAAAAAATAAAAAAAATTTTTATCCCTGAATTCTGGCATGAAGCATTAAATATGGTTCAGATTAAAATTTCTGTTAGTGTAGCACTGAATGAATCTCTAAACTAGGATGTTAATTTTAGTTGAGTGTTATTTATATATCATGTAATTTTGAGGCTATTTGCACAGTGACCCTTTTTTTTTTTTTCTGGTAAGATACAAAAGTCTAATTACATGATAAAACTAGTAACTTTTTTCATTCATCTGCAGTGACAATTTTACTACTGTATTCCTTCTGTTTCAGCATTTTTACTTATTTCTTGCTCAGTTGTAGGAGGAGAACTAAGAGCTTGGTACAGCTAGTCTCACAGAAGAGCTTCTGTGAACTCTAGGACGCTCACTGAAGCACAAGAGATCCGGCACAGGGTACTCCTGCCCCCTCTAGGCAATCTTCTGTGCGAGAATCTCCTTTCTAGCATTTTGTGTCAACTGACTAATCTCAAACTCTGCTTGCTTCATCTCATTTTGCCTTGCTGTCACCTAGCTAAATTGTCAGCTAGCATGTTCTTTCAAAAGATTGTCCTTCCCTCAGTCCTTACACTTTCTAAGTCTGCTGTTACACAAATAGTATGTAGATTTACAGTCTCATTTTACTGTTCAGTTTTCAAAGTTATTTGAATAAACTAAAGGCTACTGAATTATTCTGGAAGAAATTTATATTGACATATACTTTTGTAGCAGGTCTGCTGCATAAATTAGGAAGTCATGCCACACAATTTAAGTCTATTGTGTTCTACAGTACCAGGAGTCTTGATATTACTTGGTTAATTTCATGAGCAGAAAATATTTCACTCTCCACCTAGCAGTGTGCATAGGATCCTGACGAATTAGATGTCATCAAGTTGGAAGTCAGCTTCTGCTAATGACCTGCAAATCTGGTCTCCAAGTATACAGTGTTATGGATACTTTCTAAATCACCACTGTCATCCAGGAAACAATTTTGTATACATTACCATGTCTCTCATTCTCATTTCCTTCAATAGGATGAGAGACCAGTATCCTGCCAAGGACTCTTCACTCCTATTAAACACAAAAGGAAGTGAAAAGCTACCGCAAAATTTTTGAGGCAGTATCATTCAGTGTCCTCTGTGAAGTCACAACTAGTGAGTTATGAGTCAATAATAAACATCAGTGTAGCCAGTCTACAGCTTCCAGGATAAGAGTTGGGAAGAATCACAGAATCACAGAATCACAG
>NW_010142864.1:0-1212 GCF_000699245.1 Pterocles gutturalis | reverse complement strand
TATATTTGTATATAGTATTATTTCAATATCATGATAGTTTAGTTATTAAATTGTCCTTACCTCAACCCACGAGTCCTCTTTTCCATTTACCCCTTTAATTCTCTCCCCTATCACTGGGTGGGGGCGGGAACTGTGTGAGTGGGTGTGTGTGGCTTGGGCCCCCGGGCCCCCAGCCAAGGGCTAACCCGTCACAGGTCCCAAGTGCAGAAACATGAATTTTAAAAAGTTCCTTTAAAATCCTTAAAATGTATTGTATGAAAGAAATTTTGCCCAGGTTGAGAAGAACGCCACAGTGGCATCTGTCCCCTTCATCTGTCAGGAAGGGAAGAAACAGAGGGAGGAAAGAAAGGGGGAAAAGAGAGAAAGAGGGAGGCAGGACCTGCTGGGTTAACTGAAAACCAAGCAAAACTCCAGAATATTTTAGGAAATACAAAAACTGCCCCCAAGGTCTCCTGTTAAAAGGTTGTATATTAAGATGTGGGTTCAAAACCACCAAGGGTTGGAGCCCTACTTAAACAAACCCCATAACTCTTGTTTTCTCTTGATATCTGGCAGGTTGAATTTCTCAAAATCCTGAAGGACATACTGTCTTAAGAGCAAAGACTTAATCTACGAGAACAAAAATAACTAAAAGAACTTCCACTATTAGAAAGATAATTTCCTCTTATTCATAACTTATTCGCTAGCAATAAAGTGTTCAAACTCTGGCAAAATCAGAAAATATCTGTTTTCCTGCTTTCCAAAATCCATCCCAGTATTACAGAATTTAATATGTTGAAGTCACCAGTCAAGACAACATTTTGTAGTCCATTTTGGTCAAATTCCCAATAAAAATCAAGACATCTTATTCTTTTTTCTTTCTTCAGGTCAGTCATTTTGATATTTGTCAAGTACAGACACTGTAGACATCCTTCAGCCCTTATCAAGCACAGTTAGTTATACAGATTTAATATATAACCTATTCAATAGCAGTATGTTGAAAATACTTTTCCAGTCCATTGGCTGCTAATGAAGTATCAGCTCTTCTGCATTGTTATATTTTATTATAGTGTCGCTTCACCTCTTCACGATGTAATTCTTCACTGAGACATCAAGGATGTTGCCAGTCCCCTGTCCTTTAATCAAATCTTTCTGCTGAAATGTTTTATCTGTCTTCTACTTGTTAGTTTGGCCTCCCCACCAGCAGAGATCACAGAATCACAGAATGTTAGA
>NW_010142863.1:0-4450 GCF_000699245.1 Pterocles gutturalis | reverse complement strand
GAAGAAAACACGAAGGTCAACAAGCGTAAAAAAGAAGGAAGAAACTCCCGACACTGATAGTGAGGAGATGGGCCCCTCCAGAGCAGGGCCATCATGAGTATGGGGGAAAAAAGGAAGAAAATCGTACAAGAGACGGTAACCATCCGGCCTCTAACTAGGCGTGAGCTGTGAGACATTAAACAAGACTATTCACCGTAAGAAAGATGAGTCCTTCCTCACCTGGATGCTCAGATGCTGGGATGATGGAGCTGGTAGCTGGTATAAACTACTGGCTTGATTTTATCAAAATAGCAACAAGGAAGTATTGATGGCAATTATTCTTTGACATTTAAAATTTCTTAAATATTATTTTTCATGAAAGATTGCTAAAAAATTTAAGAAACTCCCCTTTATCTCTCAAGGAAATCTGTTTAACCACTTAGTGGTCCACACATTCAAGAGGTAGCATCTTCACTGCTGAGTACCCATTGCATTGTGATACCAGCAAGTGTTGTGGAAAAGCCATTTACCTGTAGTTATTGTTCTCCTAGCACCCTGACACGGGAAATCCCAGTTGCGAACAGGGACTGTCTTCTAAATTAGATCATATGAAAGCATCACAGCATCCCCACAGACTGGTATTCATAAGCTATCATATTGTGATGCTTGAAGGGCTTTTCCAAAAAGTGAATTTGACATCTCTGCCCCCTGTATCTGGGAGAGAAGCCAGACACTTTCCTCAGAAAAGTAATTTAGTTACATATTGCATCACTTTTATTCTTCCTTAGTTAACTTTAAAGACATTCCAAACTCAAGAGCTGATTTACTGAACAACTCAGAGTGAAATCACTTTAAGAACTGTACTAACTTCTAATGATGTGAAGAGCTACAGTGGACTCTTTATTGGACATCACACGTTCCAATTATTTCTGTCAAGCCTGAACAGACTAAACATGCTTTTGATACTTAGCTGTAGATTTAGTAATTCTTTCTTTAACGTGTCTAGACAGAGTCTGAAACAATGAATTATTCAGTGACTTCCAGTTATACAGTTAATCTGTTATCTTTCTAATAAAAAGGTATTCTCTTTTCAACAGTAAATGCTGGATTTGCTATACAAATAGATTAGCAGTCTCAGTATATGATCAAGTTCACAAAACTCACATGGCATTAGAAGCATTAATATAATATATAAAGCCAAGACTATAAGTGTACACATACACACACACACACACACACATATATATGTACGAAATTGGATAGGTTCTTTAGCTATACAGAGATGGATAGACAGATAATCATATTGGTTTCAGGTGCAGTGTTGTTGCCTTCAATGACATTTTCTTCCCAGATATTTAAAATTAGTCCCCAAGTGTAGTTGTAAAGATAAATGCAAAGGAGACAATTTATTCAGACCATCATTTCACCAGTACCTCAATACTTCTTTACACAGTGTGATCACATTCAATTAAATTATATTATTTCATGAAGCTGGTTATCATAATGCTCCCCCATTTGGACAAGATCTCAAGATCAAATGAACTATTTAATTAACCACTGTTGATAAGACATTTTTTGACAAAGCAGTAATGGTTGGCACTGGATAAATGTGGATGAAGTCTACGGTCACTCTGCATGCTGCTTGCAAGCACAGTGTGGACCCTGTCATTAACCTGCTGGTGGCTCATGCTCCTCAGCAGACTGCAGCATGACAGCATAGGACATCAGAACTACGGTGTCCTGCCAGGAGGCACCTTGAGGTTTGGGCTGAAATACCATTTCCGGTTGGAGCGTTGTGTTTCCACCTGTTCCAGTTGCCCAGCCAGCTTGCACATCAGGGACCTCGACAGAGGCATGAGCTCCGAATGCAATCATAGTAAACTGTAGAAGGCTTCATTTTAAATTCTGAATCTGATCTCCTCTTAATCATAATATGTGCTATAAATATGTGAGCACTGGGTCTAGGATGAGGTAGTTTTACAAGGGAGAAGTAAGACAAGGAAAGGAGAGGGAGAAGGAAACTGATTTTTGTTTCTTACATATGTCTACCTGACCAGGCTTCCTTCTTTCTCTTCCTGGAGGGAGAAGGATTTTGAACACTGTGACTGCATTTAAAAAATGTACAATACAGTGACATTATACAAATTGCAGTAGATTTTATGTATATTCTCTGGGTACATTTATTTTTTTCCACAGGTGGAATGAGCTTGCAAATTTTCTGGAGTCAAAAGAGACCATTTTATCTGGTCCATCAGTATTTTTTACATTATTTTGCTCAGACCCTTCCTATTCTATCCTGAGTAAGATTAGTTCAAGAAATAGCTACAGGCCTTCAAATCAAAGTTTACAGCATTTTCAACTCATGCATACACTGATTTTCACACAGTGTTGTGTTTTCCCCCCGTCTCTCTTTCCTCCCTCTCCAATAAGCTTACACTTCACTCCACCATGCCCAATATAGGAGTAAAAGCAGGGCAATGTTTCTATTCCTGTCTTTGTCACTGATTCACTGTATAGTTTCTTAAGTGTTTGCATCTTGTACTTGGATCCTCTGGTATCTAAGCAGATGATTGTGTCTGATATGTTTTCTTTAAAATAAGAGCATTCATAATGTCTCCCTCCATGTGGATTCTTTTGTGTTTAGTAAGGGTTGAGACCACACTGCAATATCGGTAAGGATATTAGTGGGGGTTCTGACTTCTACCCAGATGCCTACTTTAATTACAACTGTAGGAAATTAATTTTTCAAGACATCTACCTCTCAGTCAGATTTGACTTTGGCCAACAGCCTCAAAATTTTGAAGTAGGGCACTCACATAAAAACACACGCACAGAAAGCAGCATGATCACATACACTTCCCTTTATAATGCCTGCTGAAAAGGAGCAAGAGATGTCTGTAGAGCATAATGAGATCCTGAGAAGTGGAGATACACAGAGACACTGAAACCAGTTGTTTTTATAAGGATAATGCTAGCTACCTTCTGCTACAGAGCCCTGTAGCACTACTATCTGCTGAAATATGCAAAAGCATTGCTCTCTCCTTTCATTGCCATCATTCCATCTACTGTCCAATTTACAATGCTTCACAAATATATTCTGTTCTTCAGGGTCATTTTACTGATTGTTAAATGAGTAAATGTATTAAGTCAATTAGCAAGTGTGTAGAAAATTCTTACAAACTGAGATTTAGTCCTTAATATTGGAATGCAAATCAGACACCTACTGTGGTTTGCAGATGTTGGCAAAATCCATGTATGTGGATCTACAGATGGTTCCAAATAAGACAAGGTGTGTAGCTGGCTCTTATCTTACAGCCTGTATTATTTTGACAGCTATTACTGTTTTAACAAAATATATGTTTTGTCAGAGAAGATTCTAGATAAATTCTATGAATTATGTATTAGTCTTAGAGACAAAACACATTAACAAGAAACATATTCCAATTTTCAGTGTCACAGGAGGAATCACACAGTGGGCTGCATTATGAAGACTGTGGTGTCCAAGACGCAAAGTAAGTAGGATCTTAAAAAACATGACCAAATGTTAGCAATCTGCTATGAACTGATACAATCCAGCTGGTTTATATTAAATATGCTAATTTTTAGAGGCTAAGCTGTCAGCTTGGCAGTTCAAAACTTGTTTAAAAAATTTCCAATCTCTGTTCTAACTACCAACAATATCTTAACAGTGCAATGGAAGTCACGTACTTACTGGCTTGAAAATTATTTGCATTGGACTAGTGGATGAAGTAGTTTTAATTAGGAGGCAAAAAGAAAAAATAAAATACCTGACCTAAAAATAACTGCCTGTTTGCCGTGTTAATTAATTACATGAGTTGATGTTTTCTATTCATATCCCAATCTTTTTTCTTGTGACAGAACTACTGTATAAATTATTTCGAAACAAAGGATTATGCCCTATTTGCATTATGGTACTTTATTGAAAGTAGTCTGTAAATACATGCAAGACATTTATATGACAACATAAATATAACAGCAAAGGGAAGACTGTTGAAATACATCAGAAAACACCTTTGGCTGAAAAATAAAGAGGCAGGGTTTTTGGTGCCCGTATCTGAGGAAATGCATGAACGACCTTCTGCCAAAATACAACAAATCCAACCTAGTGATGTCTTAGCTTTCTATGCTTTTGGTTTCTTTACATGGGATTTCAATTCAAAACACTAAATAAATAGCAAAATACCGTTTTGGTGAAAACACAGCTTCTAATACCCAGATCTGATAGCATTCTCAACATAAACAGACACGAAGTGCTATCCTGTTCTTCAAGAACCCTGAAATTTGATCGTGGTCTCCCAAAGAAGGAGATACTTGGAGACCGCCAGATCCTGGTCCCTGACACTTACGCAAGTACAAACTGAAGACTGCAAAAGGACTCTTCCCAAGGAGATGCCGTGGGGAAACCTTCCTCCGTGCAGTTATGAAGGTCGCTTGATCCTGGGGACTTTCC
>NW_010142862.1:20512-29682 GCF_000699245.1 Pterocles gutturalis | reverse complement strand
GAGCGCCGCGGTGGTGGCTGTGTTCGGCCTAACGGTGCCCTCCCGCCTTCTCCTTCCAGCCTTCAGGGTGTGCCGGTGGCTTACGACAACATCAAAGTGGTGGGTGAGCTCGGGGACATTTACGACGACCAAGGATTCATCCACCTGAACGTCGAGGCGGACTTCGTCATCTTCAGCCCCAAAAAGGGGAAGAAGCTGGTGGTAGGTAAATGCGCTGGCATCTCAAGGGGCATTTTTTAAAAATTAAGTAATCAAAACTTGACTTATCTCCATCATCAACAGATGTCTAGCACTTAAGTGGAGTTATGTTTTAGTTTATACTAGTAGTTTATTAGTGTATGGTAGCTTAGAGTAGTTTATTAGCAGTTTGTACTAGTAGTTTTCATTTTCATCCATCTGTACTGTCTGCCCCTATATTAAAGTATTGTATCTTAACGATTATGTATTATTAAAGACTATATCATACGTTTGTATGTAATTTGTATATCCATATCAATGTTTCTTTCTGAAGAGCAGATCATTCTCAAACAGGTGTGTTTGTTCGTTCTTATTTAATAGTGACGGGAATGTTTAGGATGTTCTTATGAGTTTCTTTTCTTCAAGTACAAGCCCAGTACATCAAGTTCAAGCCTGCCTTTCAGTAAAAGGAAACATATGGGTCACAGAACAGCTTTAAGCTTGTTAACACCTTTACATCTGTATTTACAGGAAAAATAAGTTGTAAGCTGGCATATATTTGTTGTTATGCTGTATCTTTTGCAGCATCACTGATGTCTTCCTAAATGTGAATAAGAAACAAATCTGTCCTCTTGTTAGGAAGAGAATGGAAAAACTGTCAGTGTCTTTCGTTCATCATTGGGGAAAACAAACGTGAATAGGATTTGATACACAAATGTCTCAGAAACCCAATGGAAGGAGTACTTAAAAGTTTCTTATGTATCATCTGTATGTTTAGGTGCTAAGTACTGCTGTGCCAGCTTGAAGGTTTTTTAGGCAAGTAAACCAGACTTGAAATGTCTTTAAAGTAAAGTTGGTGGCTGTAATGTGAGGAAAGAGTTACCTGCTTTATTCAGGTACTCACTGTGACTGAATCCCATGTTGTGACTTTCTTTCTCTTGCAGTTTCAGGTTCAGTTCTATTTTGTGAGGAGTTGTATGAAGAGTATGTAGGAGTAGCTTTGGTTTTAGTGAAGAAGTGTTAGCTTATTTGCTAGATAAGCTGACTTTGTAACTTGGGCATAAACTGTTGTCGAAAAGCATCCATATAGGAAGCTAAATATATGTTGTGTGTATTTAAAAGGATGATCTTTACTATAGCTTCATATAACATTATTTTTCTTTTTTAGGGTGTAATTAATAAAGTGGCCCCTAGTCACATTGGGTGCCTGATCCATGGATGCTTCAATGCTTCTATCCCCAAACCTGAACAAATGTCGATTGTACAGTGGCAAGAGCTGGGGTTAAAAATAGGGGATGAACTGAAATTTAAAGTATTGCATTTGGATTCAGATGCAGCTGGGGTGTTCTTCATTCGAGGAGGACTAACTAAAAGCAGGTATTGTCCACTATTAAAGAATATTTTTAACTGTTTTAATGCATTTGTTACAAGTTAAAAATGATTTGAATTAACATCTTAAAGTGTTCTTATTTTTACACAAACCCATGTCTACATATAGCCTGTGTTAGTTATCTTAAACTCAACTTTCTGGTCTTAAGGTCTTGCGTGGAAGTTTTCTCTGTAAAAATTAAAGTAAATTTTTTTTTGAGCTTTAAAAGTCAGAGTGTGCTGACTTAAGAGCTGTTGATTGCATAAATAATACATGTTCAAAGTAGCACACCCAAATGTCTAGAGTAGCTGTGTTTATGAATGTGCATAGGCTTTTCAAGTGCGAACATGCCAGTTCCTGAACACAACATTTATGTTGGTGTTCACACATGCACGTACGTGCACATTACGTAACCGCAAACAGTTGTATGTGGGTGACTGAAATGCTTGCTGAAACATGAGACTATCAGAGATTATATGAGAAAACATATCACCTTTCTCCTTTCACGTATGCCTCTGTAAATTTTTAAAGCAGCTTGCTAAAAATCTTATTAACTTTAGAAGAATTCATTCAGGTTTTTTTTTTTTTTAAATGGTCATTTTCTAAGCAAATTTTTTTCTACCAGTGTGGTTATGTTTTTAATTAAATGTACAATATGACTACTACTGACAAAATTGTTACGTTTTTTATGGTTTTTCTTTTTTAATCTGAAACCATGCTCTGGGTTGTTTCAGTGAACTTAGAATGAAACTTAACAATTTTGTCCTCAGTGCCTCTGGGGATGTCTTCTCCTTCATGGTTTTTAACTGCATTCTTTCCATATTTGTCTTCCTAGACATTTTCTCCAGTGTTCTCAGTTGGAAAGTACTTGCTGGCTTTTTTCTATTTAGTTCGGGGGTTTTCTTCTGTTTATTTTTTTACTTTTCTGGCATCACCTTTGTTTTAACTGTATAGACTTCAGCAAGGCAATTGCGTGGTAAAACCAGCAGTGTACCTCGTGTATGATTGACCAGGCTCTTGGCAGTACGTGTTTGTGAATAACTTAAAAAAAGCTTTACTACACAGTATGTAATTATGAGTTAGTGGATGAAGGAGTACAAGAGAAGAGGAAATATCAAAATGGGCTGTCCAGCATTTTAGAGAAGAAATCTAGGCTAAGGTTTGAAAGAGAATATTGATTCTGTGGTAAGAAGGAGGCTAGTTGAGTAACAGAAATTACTCTGAAATTATTAAACTGTCTTATGATTTTCTGTAACTAGAGGATCATGTTCTCCATTTGTTGTTTTTAGCAAATGCCCATCTTTTATCTACTTGGTGTAAATACTGTGTTCTAGCAAATTTTTGCCGTTTCACTGTGTGAAGTGCCCTTAGGTGCCTCTACTTCAGCTTATTTTGTACGTATCTTTTTACAGCATGCAGTCCAAACAATCTGAGACCATCACCAACAGTGTAAGTGGAGATGAAAGTCAAAAGCTTGACCACCAGGAAAATGGCTTGGATGTCTCTGGGGCAGATAATGTCACAGAAGAGCATCCAGGTGCGATTGATAACACTGGGAGTGAAAATGCAGAAGAGCAAAGGGTTGATGCTGTGAATGGATTATGTGATGATAAAAACAAGAAGAAGAAGAAGAAGAAGAAGCATAAGCAAGAAGAACAGGAACATGTATTGCCTACCAGTGACTCCAGTGGTTACCAAAGTGACCATAAAAAGTCAAAGAAAAAGAAAAGGAAGCATTGCGATGAAGTTGAAGAAAGTGAGTTATCTCAGCTGTCACAAGAACCCAAAGCTAAAAAGAAAAGGCACTGAAGCCTGAAGTGCCTTTCCTGAACAAGATTTCAGATGGTTTTGATAAACTTCCAATAAAATCCTGTTTCACAATGCATATGTATATTTCTTTACTAAACAATCTACCCTGCTAGGTGGGTTGATGTTTGTGTGCATCTGGGCACAAACAGCTTTAAAGGCAGGAGCCTGGGATAGAAGCAATATCTGCCTGTTTTATTTACTGGAAAATACAGCACAGAAGAACAATGGAATGTAATTACCGGAACACATGCGTCACCTCTGTGTCTGCTTCCTGGTTCTACACATTAACCAGCAGCTAGTTATGATCTTTGCTATTCTAATTCCATCTTTGATGCTCAGTGTCTAGTTTTTATAAGAGTAGGTTAGATGTACCTTTGGGGTTCTGGGAAATACACCTGAATTCCCAGGGCCTGGGAAGAGATCGTTTGTTTTGTTTTTATTGTAGTAAGGGGCCGTGATTGCCTGTGAATTAAACTCTGCAGGCTGACTTAAAGGTTAAGCAAACTGGAGTGTCTTGGATCTTTCAAACACCTTTTGCAGGACTCTAGGAAGAGCAGTATGATCAGTTGATTCAGAGCAAGCAGAGAAGACAGGAGATTAATGTAATCTAGCGTAATGAAGTACCACTTATAGATTAGAGTACCACTGAGATACAGGCTGATAAAGCAGTTGGTAATGGGACATACTTTGATAAAGTCAATTTTTATTCAAACTCATTGACTTCAGTTTTCTTTTTTTTAAAAAAAAAAATGTGCAACTCCCAACTCTTTGTGCTTGCAACTGTCAAACACTGGTCTCTTATAGCAGGCGCCTACTGTCAGTATTTTCCCAACTGTTGGAATTGATGTTAGTTGAAAGTTATGACAATAGGAAAATGACAGTTAAATGTTGACAACTGTGTCTTTATTAAGAATTTTCCTGTTGTGTATGTGTGTACATTTTTTGAATGTCAGTACTTTTGGTTGCAGCTCTTTTGTGAGGAGTTCTGGCGAGAGCTGCAGTGTGACATGGTTTAGGCTAAGTCTTTAACTAAGGTAGGAGGCAATGATTACTTTGGTATTGATTTACCTATTACAAGAAGATAGAACCAGCTCTTTGGAAGCCTTGTAAGTAAACAGCATATATTTGGAAACTTGCTGTTCATCTATCTGTTCTTTGGTGCTGTTCATCTGTCTGTTCTTAGGTGACAAAACATTTTGCTCTAGTGATTATGCTGATGCTGTTAGCTCACTTTACTAATTTATATACAAGTGCCTAATAATGTATCTGTTCACAGTGAACATGTTCTAAATTTAAAGTGTGACAATACTTGTTTTAGGGCTCACTTTGTGCTGTATTAATGTCTTTTATATTTCTTTAAAGCTCCAAACTTAGCAAACAATTCTAAGTTTCTGTTTTCTAGGCCTGATGGTATGGCAGTACATCGTAGGGATTTTAAAGTTATTATAACACCATAAAGAACCAAGGTAAGAGTTTTTGAAGACCTATAATAGCTGTTTAAAGGCAGTAGAAACTTCAGTATATCCTCTTTTTCTTGCTCTCCAGTGTAGTTGAAAGCAGTTTCTGGACAGTCCTGAGATGAACATGAATTGTCCCTGTTGTGTTTCTGCAAGTGATAATGCTGACACTTGAACTACATGTGGTTTCATAAATGCTGTCTCATCTATCTGTTCTTCTTGTACTGTGACAAAACCTGAGAAGTCAGATAATGTTTGTAAAGTGTTTATTACAGCACACAACAAGGTGAACTGAGGGCAGTATTCTAGTGTGTTAAGTGTTTCAGAGAGTGACATAAGAAGTCCCACCCTAATGTGCTTAAATACACAGAACAGGCTGAAGGTTGGGACATAATTTACAGTCAGAAATTACCTGTTAGCTCTGCACACCCCCCCCTTTTTTAAATGGGTTGATGGAGAGGGGGGAAGTTAGATGGGTAGGTATGGAGGATGTATCAGAGAGGAGGGTGGCAGGTGCAGATATTTTTTGTTGATGCTTACGGGAAGAGAAGGATGGAGGTGGTGACTGTGAGAGTCATGTGACTTCATCTGTTGGTCCTTAATAATAATTGTAGCCCACTTTCCCTTTTAGGGAAGGGATACATCTCCAGCAAACCCACTGTTGGGGACTGAAACATGAGCCAAGCCCCACCAGTTCATAGAACCAGCTTGTAGCACACCAAGAGTTTGTCTTGCTCTGTTCCAGCTTTTCATCACCACAGAGAGAAGGGAGATGAGTGGGGAGGAAGGAACTGAGGTTGCAACTAATGAATCAAGTAACATAGAATAAATGCCTTCAGCACTTTAAATGCTCTTTTTCCACTTTTGATGCCTTACCATTGTCTTACTGAAAGAGAATTGCCTACTGTAACTTAACAAACTATGCAAACTGGCTTTCTGAGGGTATAAAGCAACTTTTCGGAAAGCCTAATGTAGTCTGTCTCAGTTTTGGGCCTTATTTAATGGCAGGATTTTTTTGCCACACAAATGTGGCCAGCACCCTCTTGTATAATTTTTTGGTTTTCTTTCTTGTCTTACAACAGAAGAGAACAATGAAATTAAATGCAGGAGGTGGTGATTCATGATTGGTGAACAAGTTGTTCCAATGTTGCAAATTCTATATTGTTTCATTAAATTCTTGCTAGGTTAATGTGCACATAGCAAAATAAATTGTAGACTCCTTTGCCTGACAATTGTGCAAAGCAGTTGACTGTTTTCTGCTGGTTTGTATCTTTGGAAGGGGAAAAGTGAGGAAAATATTTAAAAAAGGAAAAAAGGAAAAAGTACTTTTCACGGTTGGAGCCAGTGCTGGCAGCCTCACAGCTGCACTGTTGATGTTGCTGTAGATACTGTTTCGGCATTAGCTAAATATGGCAAGAAAGCTTGGATTTTCAGAAGTGAATTGTCACTCTATTCATGACTTTAAATCACTTCTCTTTCTTTTTTTCTCCCTACAAAAAAATAAGATTTTTCCTGTGCTTGAAATTAACAAAGGAAGGAAGGCAAACGTAGCATTTCCATAAGTTTCTCTGAGGTCTGATCATTATAAATGTTTTGTTCCCCTGGACTACAAATGAAGAGTCTCATTGATTTTGAGTTGAGCCAAGATTTTTGAGTATAGAGAACACTTGTAAAATTTCCAGTGAGGCCGGGTGACTTCATATCTGTTTGCATGACCCTTCTGTTCCTTTTCTGAGAGTGCATTCCAGTACAACTCACTTCTGTCACATCTCAAACAGAAGGTTAGAAAGTAAAATTGTATTTTGTCCTGTAAGTATATTGATAGTTACACCAAGGTAGCTATCAGGTGATCTAGAGCAAACATGCTCGTTTTTTTCCTGTTTTAACATTAAGTTGGCAACAACACCAGTATTCACTCCAGTCTGCTTGACAATCTATTGTCCATGTTATGAAAAACGTAATTCCAACTTAACCTGTTTGTAAAACAGTAGTATTTTCAACACTTTTGTAGTATTATAAACACTTTGAATCTGCAAACATGTTTCTCAGTGTATTGAATGCCTTTGGCAGAAGAGCAAGGCTCTTAGAATAAGGTATTTTTAGCTCTCATTAAAACAATTGTTTTGTACTCTCTGAGGCTTGCAATGTTCTGCAGTGTTAACTTTTGCTCTTTGTCTTTTCCTTGCTTCTCTTAGAAACAGATTATTTGCTTTTGGCTTGGCAATTTGCTGCAGCCCAAACAGCCCAGTGGATGAGCTCTAGGGAAAGGATGTTTTAAAGGGCCTAAGTAAGCTAGCTGCCTTTTGGAAAACATGAGCCTTGATCAAATCTTCCTCTGAATAAACAGTTTGCCTTTAGAAGCATCCCAACCTTTGATAGCCCTCAGACAGTACAGAGCTTTCCTGTAAAAAGCATGGGGGTAGTTACTTACCCCAACTGTTGTTGTATTTTCTGCCATATACCTGTGAAGAGGTTATGCGATCTGATGCTCTCAGAATTATTAAGTTTGTCTATAAAAGGACTGAAACAGTTTCTTTCTAATAAGGCATATATTTTTCTTACCATAGTGTTGATTCTATTCTGCTATTTAGCTTTCAGAAATTCTGTAATTTAAATAAAGCCTAAAGGATTTCAGTATCCAGTAGACTTAGTCTGTTTATAGAGAGAAGATACTTTGTCTTCTGGATTTGTGTGAACAAAAATAGGACACTGAAAATCAAGCTTTGCACTTCTCCAACGTTGTTAGTAAGTTTTTTGCAGACACAGGTCATGATTTTTGTGTCCTTCATCATGACTTTACACATAACTAAGTTAGAGCTGGGTTAAATCCAGCTGTAAGTCTTGTAGCAAGCCATTCAGTTGACCTGATGTTAAGCAATTAGGAGCAATTGCAGCCTGGTAATGGATTCAAGTTCCCCTGGAGCCAACTGTCCTAGGTAAAGATGGGTAAGAAGGAATGAGCTTTATTTTTCCCACTTTACCTATCCTCAAGAACTTTTAAAGGACCCCTGCTCCAAGACATTGAATACATGAATGGATCTCCTCCCATCTCCTGAACTGTTATGTCTCTGGTGCATTATTGCTGCTGGAACATTTCTGTTTTGGCCAGAGAGAGTTCAACTCGACAAAGACTTCTTTGAGAGAAGGGAAACAGCTAAAATGAACTCTCTGTACAGAATGTGAGTGAACTGTAGAACTTCTTAGTACGTAGACAAGAAACCTTATGAGTAAAGAATTTTGGTACAAAACTCATTATCAATACCTTCCTCTTCTATGGGTTGTTCTGGTGTATTTCATATGACTAGAAGGCTGAGCTGTGACCTTTGGTGTCTAAAGCTACATGAGTGCAGGTACCACGATATGACTGACTATTGCTCCTTATCCTCTGTGCTCCTTTTATGCTTTCTTTCACTGGTGCCTTTGGGGGATGGGGACTTCTAGGAACATTCTTACTACACCTGAAAGATGAGGCCTCATTCAAGAGCAGGATTTCATTGTGCTGCACAAATTGATGGAGGAGAACTGTGTTGTTTAAGAAGCTCTGGTAAGAGCCAGTTTGTCAGTGTGTTGTTTAGAAGCTCACAGTAGGCACGGTTGATCGACTAGAAGTTTGGACACTGAAATAGGCAGTTCTTTGTCAAATAGGTTGACTGAGTTGCAGTTAGGGTTGCATCCGGAAATAATATCGCAGTTCTATCTGCAAAGCCATGATCAGTGGGCGTGGCCTCGTTGTGATATGTACATGCACAGCACACACGATTTCTGCTGAAGACTCGGGAGTACAGCAGTAAGTGGAATGCAGGCTGTGCAAGTACAGTCCCAGATCTGATTGAAAGTGTTTTGTTAAAACTGGTATGGAATAACTCATTCACGAAGCTGGCTGAAGCCAGAGGTGTCTTTGTTTTCAAGGAGAGGTGGACAGGGCTATGGTTGGCCTTGATAAAGTCAACTGTTTGGCCTTAGGCTTTGACAGGCTTGTTTGTTACTGTGTATGAAGACACAGTCTATGCTTTTATTTTCTCAAAAGTGTTAGTGTATGGATAAATTACAAATTCTGTATGGATCAGTCAAACCAACATTTAAAAGCTAGACTAAAAAGAAAGGCAAGTTTGTGCTGCATCAGTAATCAGTATCAACATCAAGAGAAATAAGACATAGTCTAGGAGCACTATTAAATTTTTGCACCAGCTCCTTTTTTGTTTCAGATAACAAACCTATGGCATCTGACCCTCTTTCAGCATAATGCCAGTTTACTACATTTGTGCTTGAAGATGCCTTTTTTCTCCAGATATTTCATCAGCTCTCCATGAACTGAAAGATGACCAGTGTTTTGAAGCACTTTTCTAGAAGGACAGCTA
>NW_010142862.1:0-20481 GCF_000699245.1 Pterocles gutturalis | reverse complement strand
CCTGCTGAAAAAAAACCAAAAACAAACAAACCACCCCAAAAACCCATCAACAAAACAAAAAGTGCACAGATAGTGTAGGTATTTGTAATTTCTTCATGGAGCCTGTCAACGTTAGCTTGTGGCTTTGTGAAGAGGGGCACACCTTTGCCTCTGGTGTATCTACATCCTACACAGAGAAGCAGTTGAAGGCCTCTGCCTTTCAGAGAAATTCCATATATTGTAGCCAAAAATAAGTACATGGAACAGTCTGCCCTGATGATGAATGACATATGCTGATAACTTGTTTTTATATGATTTTCTTAAACTGAATTTAGCATAACCAGCCTACTTTCTGTCTGTTTTTACTAAATCCCATGTTTACATAGTTTTCTCAGAGAGAGGATAATGCCTGTCCCATATGTATAATTTCAAAATTTATCTTTTAATTTAGGATAGACATTAGTTAAACTTGAACTCCTAGTTTCCTTGGGCTAAGTGAATGATATTATGGATAGTTGTAAGGTTTCTGAAGTAGAGAAAAGTGTGCATGTATTATAGATTAAAATGCATTTGAAAATTCATATTTTTACCCAGGTAGTATTTATAAAGTACTTACCAGAAGATGCAGATGCTCACAGATTAGTTCCGTAGTCATTTGTATTGTGGTTATTTCCATCTCACTTCAATGCCTGGTATGCACAAACATTGTCAGAAATGATCCCAAAATAGACCCAGCATCATCATATTCATTCCTAATTTATATTTATCTGGTAAATCTGTGATTGTGCAATATTATGATGATGACTGTGAGGACAAGCTGTTGCAAATAACTTTATATCTTCCTGTTAAGCGTAGCAAATGTCTTTTCTCAGGCAAAACAAATTCCCCAAAAGCTATTTTCTCTTTTTATGAACAAGTCCTAGAAATAGCAGAGTAATTACTGTATTTGTGAGATAGGCATTCGAATTTCTGAATTTCTGAAAGAAAAGATAGTTGAAAAGATGTTGACAAACTGGGTTGAATACAAATACCAATAACAGCATTAAGAGAGAGCTCGGTTGCATGAAGGAAGAATTAAAAGATGGACAATTTATAGCCAAATAGTAGCTGTGGATGTAGAGTGGGAAAAAATAGACTGAATACCTCGGTAGTGTCTTGCTATGAGAGTTCTCACTGGGCTTGAGGTAAGTTACAGTCTTAAACAGTTTCAGGTTGCAGTGCAGCAAGGCACTTAAACATCACCAGCAAGGGACAGTGCTTCTTCATATCATGAAAATTATGTGAAAATTTAGTGAAGGATTCTTTCTCTCAGCATTTTTCTATTGGACTCTTCTATATGAGAAAGTAAAAAGAAAAAACCCCATATTTTAATTTTCTGTGTCATCTTTAGTTTGGTGATGTTTTTTTTCTTGCCTCTGAGCTAAAACTATTATGTAAATAATGTTTCTAGTGGTTAGGAAAACAACTACAGAGAGTTCTGATACCAAAGGTTTTGCTTGGGTTCTTTTATTATTATTGCAATTATTTATGGTTAGACTTTCTTTGTGTCTTTACTGGAGCACACTTTGGAAAACGGTCTAAGAAAATTCAAATGAATTTATGGAAAACTGACTAGGAGAGAAGGATTTCAAAAAAAAGAGAAAAAGCTTGGTATTTCTTCATAAACCCAAAGTACAAAGGGTAAAAGTTTAAAGAAGTTTTTGAAATTTCAAAATGTTTCCTGAGTGTAGAAGGAAACTTGAAGACCTCTCTTTAAAGGCACTTCTCTCTTCTCTTCACTAAACATCTTCTGTCCATTCTGTAGGGGCGTTTTGTGCTGAAGCAGAATTTTAACTATGATGCTAACTTTAGGCTTTGTAGTTATAAGGTTGATATAGGATCCTGGGAAAGAAGAAAAATTACCAGATGTCCAAAGGTATCCAATTATACAGGAGGTGAGAAAGATAAGGAGAAACTGAGAGAAATTAATTAGCACAACCAAGTTATTTTAGAGGTTGTGTTGACATAGCTTCAAAGGTTATGTTCCCAGGATTGAAAGTAGCCAATAGTGATTTTGTTGTTAAGAATTTAAAATTATTGTATCCAATCAGTAGCTGCCAAATCTGAAAGAGCTCTGTATAAAAGCATGTGTGCAACACACAGTAAATGGCTTTCACTTTCATCATAATGGGCTCGTCTGGGTGGTGTCCAAGAACTTCGCGCGCTGACTGCAAAGAGCCCCTCACGCTGACTACAAGAACTCCGCTGGTCGACTACACCATTTGAAATGCTTCTCTCATTTTTGGAAGTGTGACAAAACATATTTAAAATGAGCAAATAGTAATTTCAAATTGAGAAGTATTCCATTCTGGGTATCTGAATTACATTGTTAGGTGGATAACCAAAAGGTGTTTTTTTTCCTCACAAATTCATATTCTGGTGAAATTGACTGAATTGGTTTTTGGTTTTGGGGGTTTTTTAATATGTCAGAATATGATACCAAGAAAACTACTCAGGTCCACTATGAATATACATGTTTTATGTCAGATCAGTGTAGGACTTGAAAAAGTCTGGCTTGCCTGTTCTCACACAGTGCCACATGGTGGAGTATTGCTTTTTCTGACAGTCTTTTCTACATTTGTCATCTAAAGAACTCAAAAATTCTGCAAACTGGTATTGATGAGAGGAAGTTTCTGGTAAGCATAAGACGTTATAGCTTCAGAGCGTTACTTTCTCTTAGTGCTGTGCTACTCGAGCAATTACGAAGTCACTTGTCAAAAGCACAAAAGGTTCCTAATGATAAAGGATGCTTCTGTACTTTTTGATTGGTGCTGTTCAATTCTTGGACTACATTCATAATGGCTTTTAAATTAATAAAGTCAGTGAGAGCCAGCAGACTTATGTAATTCCTTCCTTTGTAATGTGACAGGGTACTTCGTATTACAGTTAACGGTAAAGAAAATTTGTTTATTTATTTGGAAAATGAAATAATATGCAAATCTGCATTTTTAAAATCTAAATAATATTTTATCAGGATGAAGTATAATACAGCCACAAATCAGAGGGCTAGAGAGCTAACTGAATTTTTTTTAGACCAACAGAATTTATGTGTACTCTGTATTTCAGCATCAAAACCTGTGTATCTACTGTAGCTGCTGTGACCATGTTAGTTTAGCTTATTTTCTGGTTTTCGTATATCATAAAGTGCAGTTAATACATGTATTCATCTAGTTTTTCACTGTTCCTTTTTCAGATTCTTTCCTTAATTTGGTTGTACAGGAAAAGAAGATTATGTGGCCATGCTGTGAATACAAGCTCATGCAGATGCTGAGATGTGTAGGTGCATTTGTTTGTCCTTCCTTAGTAAATGTTTAGTTATTGGCCAGTTTGCAGGCTTCTGTCTACTTAACTGAAATACTGAATTACTAGAAGTTTCATGGAAATGAGTCATTGGGCAGAGAACTATATTAGTTCCCCTGTTTGAAGAGAAAGTGACCCAAGTTCAGCTTTGGTTATCCCTAACCCCTTGGTGGACTCCATGGCAGTGGGAAAAGTTTCAGGCACGACTTTGCACCTTATTAGGCACAAGGGGATGGGAAAGGAAACGACTTGGTTTTGTCTTTACTGCACTCGAAATTTTTTACAGCATATAGTTATTTTGTATTTATTCACACCTCTGGTTTTTTTTATGGGTTTGCTGTACACTAATCTGTTCTTTGCTGACGTGAGAAAAAGGGGCTGAAAAGCCCATAGAATCATAGAATCATAAAGGTTGGAAAAGACCTCAAGGATCATCAAGTCCAACCCAACACCACCTAACTCACTAAACCATGTCCCTAAGCACCACATCTACACGTTTCTTGAACACCTCCAGGGATGGTGACTCAACCACCTCCCTGGGTAGCCTGTTCCAATGCCTGATCACTCTTTCAGTGAAGAAATTTTTCCTAATATCCAGCCTAAACCTTCCCTGGTGTAACTTGAGGCCGTTTCCTCTTGTCCTATCACTTGTTACTTTAGAGAAGAGGCCAGCACCCACCTCACTAGTTCATCAAGGCATTTTTGTTTTCACATAAGGCCACTATTAATCATGAAAAGCTCAGTATTGATCATGTCAAGTTTCAATGGCTGATGTAAGACCTGGAATTAAGATTTTAAAGAGTGAACTGGAGGTGGGTTAATTTCTCTGTGTACTGCCAACCTGCACAGGCTGCTGTGCTGTAACAGTGCCACCTGCAGATACTTTTGAATTACATTAATGTAAAAAGGGTGACATCAGATTACTCTTTTAGCCCTCTGCACTATATCAGTCACAAAGAAAAATATATTGATATTAATTAATAGTAATGAATTAGATTTTGAGAGCAAACTCAGTTCTGCTTAGGGATGGTTGTTGGGATTTGTCTTTATGAGGGATTTCAGGTTTGCATGTATGTGTGGAGTCTCAAAAACATCAGTAAGACTGATGTGTGTGAATACTGGCGATAGAATATGCAACTATGCTTGTGGTATATCTGTGCGCTGGATTGGATGTTGATCTGGCTCAGATTGCTTCAGGCTTAGTCATGAAAGTATCAATTGACCTAGTTTAGGAATTGCATGATTTTTGTAAGGTTAACTAGAGAGTGGAATTAAGGTTCTTTTCTAGAATCTCAATTATAAAAAGACTAATTCATAATTTTAGAGGCAGCGTTGAATAAATCTACTGTGAAAGACAGATAATGGGATATAATGGAACTGTGCACTAAACTATGGAAGATGTTCACACTGCTTTCTGGTGGGATGAGACATTGAAATTAGTGTCAAGAAAATTGAAACATTGAAATTAGTCAAGAAAACAGTCTATGTGGGACCAGTGTTCATGCAGTTTTGCTTATTAAAACTTGAGAAAACAGAAGCTTCTCTTTGGCAGATACCATCCATGATTAAAGACATTCATTCTGTTAGTCTTACTAAAAAGTGCCTTTCACGTGTGAGCTATTTCATCCGTTCTTAGTCTTGAAATGCCAACAATATATTTTGAAAAAAAAAAACTTTAAAAAAAAAAGTCCTTCTGTAAAAAGTCTTTAGTGCTAGCAAATTGTCAGTTTTTATTTGTTTTCAGGTGCAAATTTTGATCCAAATCAGTTTTTTCCCTTTGAGTTGGCAGATTTTGTAATTGGAAAAGCTTTGCACACAAATTATAAAGAAAATATTCTCACTAGTTCAATACTAAATTAACAGGCCATTTGTGAGATCAGTATTAAAATATTGTTTGTGACAAGTAAAGTCATAGTTTTGTGTGTCTGTGCAATTTATGTGGTTTGATTTATAGTGATATGTAGCAAGGCCAAGATGGGCAATAGCAGGACTTCTGCTGAAGGCCTGAAGCTAAGACAGTTCGGAGGGTATAGTTAGGAGGTTACAGGAGAGTAAAACTTTGATCTCAGTCTGCCCTTCATAACATAACACATCAATCTGATCAGTCTAAATGCCAATTTAGACTGAACGTCCTACAGTATTATTTTGGCACTGTGCTAGTGGTGTGTCAGCTGTCTCCAGGGGCCCTCGTCAAAAGCAGAGGAAAGTCTTCTGCTGTGCCAATACTGTAAAAAAAACCAATATTCTCGGAAGATTAATACAGAGCTGAAGCACAGACTGTTACTGGCTGTCATAAAACAGACAGAAAAAGGGTTGCATTCTAAAAGGCAAGACTTGGGAAATGACTGATCCTAGGGAAGGATGAGTTTGTTGGTCTGGAAACATCATTTGAGAAAGAAAAGATGACCAAGTGTCCAACAGTTTGGAAGTTATGAAGGGACATGTGTCCAAAATGCAGATCTATAACTGAACTTCTTCCAAGCACATTTAACCTTGGTCTGGAAATCTCATGAATCTGATTTTTTTTTTTTAACTTACACTTATCAATATTGGTCTTGCTTAGGCTAGATAGTAAATAAAGACTATCTGGAGAGCCTTTTTTCCTGTATTGTTACTCTAATTTCTTGCTGAAACTGGTAAGAGAAATAGTGCATTAATTACTTAAATAAATAAAAGGCAAGGCCCAAATGTACGTATTGTGGGATGACAACTTATTTCCTGCCTAGTTTCCTCCTGAGTTGTGTTGCTACCCATTTCCAAACTGCAGTGAGAGTAATGAGACTCATGTCTCTCTTTATCCCTCTCTACCACCCCTCGTAAATCAGAGTGCAATCAGCAATTCCAAACTGCTTGCTGTGTGCTTACAGATATTGTAAGTGTTGCTTAACAAGAAGTCAAACAGCTAATCATAGTCACACACACTGTAGGTAATTTATGGCTGTGCCAGGGGCTCTGCTACGTGCTCCACCAGCTGGATCCTGCTGTGGAGGATCAGGGAACTGTTGGGGTGTGCTGCTGCCCCCATCCAGCCTGAACCTCAGCTTTCCTCTCCATGGGCTAGATGTACATGTAAGCCCCAACTCAATTCAAAACATGATTGTAGCTGGAGGAACATACACTACCCAACAACTGAGTATATTCCTGACTAATTGAAATTCTACAATATTTAAGAAATAACAAAGAAAAAGTTAAAACTGTTATGAACCGGGAGGAGAGCTGGTCATTTGATGTACTTCTTCCTATCACCCTAAACATTTATGTCTCAGTAATATAAATATTTCATCAAATTCTAGTCATTAGCAGCTACTCCTGAGACAAAAATCCTGGGTGCATCCTGGGTGCAAGGAGGCCACAGCTTGGACCCTACCCCACCTTTGTGAGTCTCATGCAGGTTTTGGTCAGTGAGTGTTAAGCTCTAGGAGGATTTGACAGTGATAGCATGTTATGCTTTTTTCTACTTCTATTCAGTTTTAAAATTGCTGTTTAGAGCACAGTATGTTATAATTGATTTATTGTATTAGTATAATGTCTTTCTTCTAGAACTGTTTCTCAGCTTCCTATTTATTGGTTCATCTGTGCTTCAGGAGCTAGCACCATCCCCAACTCTCATATTTGGTCCCATTCACCGGGTGCTCTTTCTGTCACTCTGTTTTTCTCAACATGACCCTAACAAATGAATCCTATTCTTTACAGTCTTCAGAGAATCACAGCTTTCCTTTACCTTTCTAATCATGAACCCCTGGTTTCTGCAGCTGAAGCAGAAGTTAAATGGGAATCCCCATCTGTATTTAATGTGCACTTGGCACAATGCTCTGTTATTTCTTTAAAATTGTTTCTCCTTTGTAAAAGCCAGGGCTGAATGTCTAGCCTTGATCAAGTCAACAGGATTTTTGCCATTGAGTATTGGGGCTACTGAAATCAACCCCAGAATCCCAGCAGGTACATTTTCATTGTTTATTTTTATCTGTGAATATCAGGTTGCTGCTTCTTGATTCCTTCATTGCTGTCTCCTTAACAGTACTGAATTTTAATCTCAGAAAATAAGTTTACGATATTCAGTCAGTTACCAGAGATGGAGGTAAAAGCTCATGGAATCTAGCTTATTTCAATTTCTTCTTTTTGGGTTTAAAGAGTTTTTAATCTTTATGCAGAACTGAGAAAACGTCTCTTCTAACTCCTACAAGTTTTTCTCTAGTCCTAAGTACCAACTTTTTCATAAGAGAAGCCTTTCCGATTTCCTCTCTCTACAGTGTAAATCTACTAGTCTCTTCCTTTGCATGCTTTTGCTGTTCCTTTTCATAATTAGCAAATGTGTTTATGTAAGAAAACTGGTTTTTACATTTTTCAGTCCTTTTAACTGATTGTACATAAATACTAATGGTGTTATTTGAGATCACAAGAACCTAAATATCAGATTTTGAGGTAAAAAAACAAGATTATGTGCCTGAGGATCCAGCAAATAGGGGAAAACGATGATGATCTTCATTAAAGAGTACCAAGAGAGTCAACTTATCTGTCACAGGGAGTGTAATTCTAATTGTGGACAAATGGAGACAGTAAAAAGTCAGTCTGTTTTGGTTCTCTATTTGAAGATGTTGGTTGGGTAGTAGAATGAAATAAACTCTTTTCTTTTGTAGTAGAATATATCTCCATTCCTCTTTATGAACGTGCAGTCAGCAGCGTGAAGCTGTTAAAAAGCTCAGCCCAAAAAATTCTCTACAGTCCCTGTTCTGCTGTAACATGATGTCCTTTATTCCTACATAGTAACAGATGGTGAATTACTTTTCTTTTGCTGAAGTGCTTTCTCTTGGAGAAAGTTGGACATTGGTAAAGAGTACACAAAATGATATAGTTTTAGTTAAAATGACTTCAAGTATACATCAGAAAAAAGGTGCATGTTTCTCCTACCTGTGTCACCAAGTGGTACTCTGTGACAGACGTTTCTGATGCTCTGCTTTCTTTCAGAGTAACTTTCCAACTATTTGCATGTACTGAGTGCAGAGGAAGTTACTGTTTAATATCTGTCTGACTTCTCAACATCAAGTCTTGTACAGCTTTCCCATCCCCAGGGATCTGTCCTGAACCAGAACATCATTGCTCTAATTAAATCAGAGCTTCCTCCCTGTCACCCACACCCCTCTTTTGGTTTTGATTTTTCATTCATATTTAAGTTGGGTGTTATTTTGACCCTTCAGGATCAAGCCAGATGTTTGTGCATAATGGAATAAAACCCACTGAGCTCCACATCTTCGTGGCTGCTATGAAGGAAGGACTAGGCAATGGAAACAATCCATATTCGATGTCAGCACAGTTCAAATAGGGCAGGTGCCAGCAATGGTGACTGTGAACCTGAGAGCCCATAGCAGGCTCCTGTGCAGCTTGTGGCCTTGTCTCTAAGGCAATTTGAGTGTCTTGGCAAGCTTGCTGAGAAACCTGCCAGTCCTGCTGTGAGGTTAGCAAGCACATCAAAGTGAAGACACCAGTTCTGTTTTTTTCAAAAAAATGAGGCAAATGCTGAAGAGCTCAGTTTCATGAATTATCTCAGAGGAGCATGGGATAAGAAAGGAAAAACAGATTAACACAAACAGCTCAACCAAGAAAAAAACCTGACATCATTAAAGTCTTTCACCTTCAATATTTTTTCCTTACAGCTTGATTAGTTATATCTTTCTTGTATCAGCTTTCTATTTTAATTCTGTTTCCCCCTACATATTTTGACGTTTGTTCTTTATTTTCTATCACACTTTTATTTTCTTTTTTTTTTTCTTTTAATATTCTGTCTTTCTTGGCATCTGGAGAACATAGGTTGTGAATACCTACAGAGCTCCTAGGTATGATGGTGACTTACATTAGTTCTGAGTTAAATTAAGGAGGAAGCGTAACGACAGTTTTGGGATGCCAGCTACTGCAGCAGAGAGGGGATCATGGGGTGTACTGACCTCCTTCTTATATCAGCCTCTGTCTTGCCTATACATGTCATTTAGGAGGCCACTATAATATCAAAAGTTCTTTTTGGTGTGACATTTGTGTCCCTTTTAAACAAAAGGGCTTCTGGGAGCAAAATGTAGAAAGAGCAAGAAGTAGGAGAAAAAGGATTTCCTTCCACAGATCCTTACTCATAACATTTCCATTCCATGTTCCTAAAGAACATGTAAATAACAATACCTGCAAGCTTTATTTATATGAAAAATAATCCCAAACTGTATGTAGAAACACTGTGAGCTTTGATCAGCTCCTGAATTTGCTCCACAGCCAGTATTTGGTACCCAGCTACTGGTAAAATGCTGGTGTATTTTAACTGTCCTTCAGGCTGCCTCTTGTGCCTGCACAGCCTTTGTAATTGAATTTAACCCAGAAAACCAGCATCTTCTTGTCACTGAGTTCACCAAAATGTAAAGCAAACAGAGGAATTCCCATGTGATAATAATTGAAATATTTTTTACTAAATGTCAGCATGGACTCCCATAAAATCAACAATTTGACGTGTTTTTCCATACTTGCAAGCTTCAGCCACTTGGTTTGGTAATAAACATCCCCAAATCTTATGTCATTGATTCTTTGGCTTCAGCAATGATGAAATATGGAAAACAAAATGAAGGAACATAAACTTTGTCTGAGATTTATTTGGAGACTGTGTGTGAAGCATACCTGGCTTTTCATACTAATCATAGCACCTGACAGAAGTGACACATTCAGCCTTGGCCATGTCTAGTTTATCTTGTCAGTGTCTGAAACAGACAGGGGAAACCTTTCAACATTGTACTTCATAAATTGTAACCAGACTGATAAATCTGTTTGTTTTTCCTTTAAATGTGCCCTGGTTTCCATAACAGAGACAGCTTGCATGGATGCTGATGAATGGTTACTCTCCCATCACAGACCTTTATGAACACTTTGCCAAGAAACTTGTTTTGTGAATTCCTCAGATTTTTATTTTTTTTTCCTTTTCCAGCACCTGAAAACTTGCAACTGGCCTGGCTTGAAAGCTGCCTTGGCAATTTTACTAAGGCACTTACTTTGATAGCTAAAAGTGACCTCGAAGAATGATTAATACTGTGTGGGGGTTGATGACATAAATCTGTTAAAGTGTGCCTGATGTACAGCTTCACATGCAGGAATGTTATAGCCATATTCCTTTACTAACACAGTGACATTGAACAGACTGTATCAGATATAAAATCTACAAAAAAAGTCCGCAACCCAAAGGGCTTGAATTATTTTTATGAACTTGTTACCAAAAGTATGCTTCTGGTAAGAGAATATAAACTTATTGAAAAATAACAAACAGCGGTCTTAGGGTACATTGGGATGTATTCTCTAACTCACATAATTCTAGTGATTGTTACTGAGAATGTAGGTACTTGCCTCAGGAGTGAGAGAGTCCACTGTACTGTTTTTAGTGCGAAACAACAAGATACAGTTAAAAAGGTAATACAAGCCAAACAGCCACACCAATAAATTTGTCCATTCTTTGTCGTAAATGTAGCTGTGCAAATCTGTCAGTTGCTAATCATTTTGGATGTACATATTTAGAAGACATAGGTTAATTCCTTTCTAACCTAAAAAAACCAAATCCAAACCAAATCAAACAAAACGAACAACACCACCCCACAAAATATAAGGAGGTGGAAGAAGGAGAGATGTACTTGGTACTGTACTGGTAAGAAATAAACTGAAGTTTCTATTCCTAACCAGAGCAAATGTATGTCTTACTGTTTTGCCTTTGTGACTATGGGAAATTATCTGAATAATTAGATTTGCAGAGGAGCAAGTGGGGACTGTTGCTAGCTAAGAGGTCTCAATGGTAGCTCGCACTGTGCTTAATCATGGGAAATTACATTGATGATCTTTTTGCTGTATATTGGCAATGAGTTTCTAGCAAACACTGTTTAGTCCCATCATGGTTTCCTTTGCCTTCAGAAAAATTTTGGATAAGCTGATGAGGGGTAGATGAGTATCCTAGAAGTACTTAAAATTACAGTGGTCTGTGCCAGGTCATCTTTTCCATTACATAGATCAGCCAGCACACTTCCATTTACAGCCTCATCCCTTTCACCAGCTCCTGTGTCTGCCAGTGTTACAGGTCTTCATGGCTGCACAAATCTGGAGAAGCCTTCGACTGTAATTTTAACAATAAAATAAAATAAACATTCTCAACACAAATAGACTCTTTTAGTTTCCATGTCTGACAGTTTGGCACCTTTCACAGCACTAAATTAACTTAAAACATTCATCACTACACATGCTTTGAGAGAAGTAAAACAAGTACTAAGTAGGATTTGAGACTTGGTAAACTTTCTATTTAAGATGAAACAATCATTTAAACTGACAAGAAAAGGCTGTGAAAACAACTCAGAAAAATAACTTATTCCTACTTAAGACTCAGCAAATATTAAGAGAACAAGAAATCGTACTAAAATGGGTGTTGTGCTCTTCTGTAAAAATAATTAAAAAATGACAAGACTGATTTACATGAAACTTTGTAAAACCGTTCTGCATCCCAGCCTTTCACAAAATAGACCTTTGTATGCCAAGTGTCAGCCTGAACCATTTTGTAAAGAAATCGTTTCTTAAAGTATGATAATTATACAATGAAGTAGTCATATCTTAATCCTAATTACAGTTTCATGTGACATTTTTTTTGATAGAACAAAGTATAATACAAAAAACATTTGAGTGCAGGAAGAATGTACATATTCTATTAAAATTGCAGCGTGTGCAGAAACTTAACCTTAATATGATAAAATTTTAAATCATGCTACTGTATCTATATCCCAGGAGATAGATTCCTACAATACAAAACTAACGTTAACATTTTTGCTAATGTTTACTAGCCTGGCAAAAAACTTCATACGGTTTTATGGGAGAAGAAGGTGAAAAGCCATTTGTCATATGTTTTTGTGAGAAGTAATAGTTCATAAATTAAAAAAAAAAAAGCTTAGCAATTCCTCTTAAAAGGTGAATTTGCACGGCTGATGACAATCTGCACACATTTTGGTCATTTAAGATTTTCCAAGTAATTCAGGATAGGTAGAGATGCTCCAATAATTTTGGTTTTAATCCATCAATTTTTGTATACCTTGTTGGCTTTCCATAACCTGAGAGTCTCTGCTCAGTTACATCTTGCTGAACCTGCATACTGGTTTTCCTCTATGGGACAGATAAATAGCATGACTTGTCTGACTATAAAGAAAAAAGCAAAAAAAAAAATCCTCAAAAAAACCCCCACATTTTATTTGTGTTCTAACAGAGGTGGGTTTCCAAAGTAAAAAATTTCTAAAAGGCCCATGTATTTATCACAGAAGTTAGTGTTTCTGAAATTTGAAAGTAATTTGTCATTCTCATGCTCATCAAAAAACAAAGGTTTCTTGCTAGGATTTTTACTTTTTACTATCTACTTGGTTTCTATGCTTATATTACAAAATAAAATGAAGGTGACTAACAATACTTTTATTTATGCTAGGATTCTTCAGGGGTGCATTAGAAGGAGCTGTGGATTTGGATCTTATTCTAAACTCTGGAATGTGACAAACACACTTGGAACAAAGAGCTTGATTTTCCGAGTTCAGATATGAAAAAAGCAGACAAATGGGATGAACAGGGAAAAATGTGGCTGACTAAAGTGTTTCTTCAGCATTTTCAATTTAAAGTGTTAGGAACAGTTCAGACAAACTAGCCTTCTCTTCAACAATATAAATGTCTTTTCTACTGTCAGTTGCATAGAAATAGGTGGAATGGCCCTGTTTTTTTTGACATGACCTTTGTTTTTGACATCTCTGAGTCCTTACTTGCCTTTCCTATTATTCATGTTTTAACCAACATAAAATATAAAAATATGTGGATGAACTAGTTAATCCACACCAGAATATAAAAATCAATTCAAGGACCAGATAGAAAACCATCTCAGATTTTTTTCCAAAGTGAATCTAGAGATAGTTCACTACTCTGACAGCCTCACTCATTTAAAGCACCAGAATCACACAGTAGCTTTAATTCCATCTTGGAGTAATTTTGAATAGAGGATTTAAGTAGGGTTATATTCTGTTTTATCTGATGCTTCTGTCCAACCTTGCTGTAATCCCCTTCTTCCCTAATCATTGTAAAAAGAGATAATTTATTATAATCTTACAAAGGGGGAGAGAGTAATAAAAATAAACAGCGACATCTGTTCTTAAGTTTTCCTTTTTTCTGAATTCCTCTTACTTCACTTTCCTGTGTTTCTCTTTCAGCCTAAAAGAAATACAAGACACTTTCTTTTTCCTCTTTCTATATAATTTTATATTTTTGGAACCAAGAAACAGCCATATATGTTGGCACTGTTTTTTCAAGAAAACAAAGTAATAAGACTGTGGTGCCACGTGAGATAGACTGAAATACGACTCATCAGTTTTTTACTACATCATTGCAGCCATGACTGCCACTTCTTATGCATTTATAACATCTACCTGTAATGCTGTGCGATCTCAATTTTGCATCACTTCTTTCACTATCACCACTCTTTAGGTTCCCTGGGAAATAAGTATTCAACTTATCTTGCCAAGTTTGTGTCGAATTGTGTGCTCTCATATGCTTTGCAAGGTCATTAGGATTACCCAGATCCAAACAGGATACACAAGTCAAAAAGGAACTTCGTCTGTCCTTAAACCACACTTATTTCAAGTCAGGGTTTTGGTTTTGATCTTCTCACTTTCTGTTGTGTATCCCCATGGTGTTACATTTAGTGATGCCGTCTACTCAGTTAACATCCTCTGCCTAGCAGCTCTTTGGTGTTAGCTATCGGGAGGACTGCTTTTGCACAACCCCTGTACTTTCTGAAATATTTGTGTCTCCTACCCAGGAGTACACTGCATTGTGCCACTGTGATCTAGGCCACTCTTGACCTAGACCATGACCTCGTCAAGAGGTGTCTTTTGTCCACTGTAAGAAAAAGCAATAGCTGGTAGGAACCAACCAGCAACAAATCCCCTCCTTTAACTGGGGTTGGATTCTGTTTTCGGTAGAGGGGAGCACTAGTACTGGTTATTGTTAACGTAAATTAACCGTAAAGGACTATTCTGTGGTCTTGCCAAATGCATTAAGCAGCCCTTTATATATCAAAAACAGTAAAAAACCCAATCCTAGAGTAGGACTGAGTGCATTCAGACAAGGCATCTCTTCTCATGGTGGAAGAATAAGAGCACGTGCTCTACTCGAGAGCTATTTCTAGTTATCAAGGCCTGGTTTCATGAGCACCCAGAGAGATGGGGTTAGTAACACAGATTAGGAAGAAATCTCCAGCAGCAGTGACTTTCAAGTTATAATTGTGTTAAATAAGCATCCTGGTCAAAGTGTTTGTAGTGCTGCGGGTGTCTAACATACTGCACACTGTTCAGTCATCGTTAATTCTATCAAACTGGGACTTTAACTTCTACCAACACTCTTAGGAACAGCAGGAGTCTTTCAGTATTGGCTTTACATTGGTAATTATCTTGTCAAAGTTTGGTTCACTCCGGAGTTTCCATCTCTTTTAATACTGGTTAAGCTCTACTGCACCCCAGTATGTGTTGCAGCACCACAGCTGTGAAATTAGAGAAGGATTTCCAGATGCAGGTTTAAATGGCTAGGAAGCAAAAATGGCCCAAGTCAATTAGAACTACCCCATCAGGCCATCGTGGAGGCCTACTACTATTATACACACAAGTAGCATTCGGCAAACTATCCACTTAACTGACTATAATCTCCTTCCCTGTGAGACTAGCTGTAAAATCAACATGTGCCAAAGCAGCAGGATTTAGCTCCAGAAGTACATCAGTACTTCAGTGAAAATACTACCTCTAAGCTTGATTTTGCATATGAGAATCAAATGTCTCTGCTTCATCATTACTACAATGCCTTGGTAGAGGTTAATTTTTTCTTGTATGTGTGATCTGGAAGCATGGCTGTGTCCATGTGCCACAAACAAGCGACTGTAGACCCCGACTCCACAACTTGTCCTTGGGCAGTGTAACAGCAGCTAGCTCTGGGTGTCCCTCCATGCCAGGCACTTATAGCTGTGGCAAATGCGGTTTCCTCATTGCTCTCATCTTCCCATACCCGATTATAGTCTTTTTTAAAGAAAAGCCATTGCTTTAAGAAAGCAAAGTTGCAATTTTTCAGGACAATACCGGGTTCCTAATTGCTTAAACACATGCAGTCCTGCAGGTCTCTGACCAATATAACTGACAAGCAACCTTACACATATATATAACAAACTCACCAGGTTTTAAGTTAAAGTGAAGTGAGAAAAACTAATTGGCTGAAGGGTAAGCACAATAAATTCTGGGGAAAAAGCGTAGCTGATCCCATCATAAAACAACCAGAATGAGAATGTGCTACATAATAAACTAAGTGTTACTGTTTTCTACAATCACTCAGTCCCTGCATTTTGATTAATTGCAGATTCCGAACTACTGAGAAAATGGCAGTTAATTACCCCTAGCACCTTTGCAGAAACAGCTTGGAAGGGACTATGAAATTAGCACTCTGAAGTCTGAGTTAAATATATCATTTTAGCTTAATGGAATTTAATAATATTGTAACTCAAATGTATGTTGCACAAAATTAATAGCTTTTAATACTGAAATACCTTTATTTGATCTGTCCCATATTTTATGCACCCTGACATTTATTTATTTCTTCTGAAATAACCATCACTTCGGAAGCTGGAGGGAAGGCTTAGGAGTGCCTGTTTCAGGTGGGGTGTTATTCCAAAATCAGCAGCCACGACAGGGTTTGACGTGCTTATTCTGATAGCTTGGCTGACTTTTTCTGCCCTGTCTTTAACTCATCCAAGCTGATTTTATCCAGTTAGGAGTCCAAAGGGCTGAGCTGTGGTTTTCCAGGGAGGGCTGGCAGCAGGACCCCGGGCCAAGGCCCAGGCCCACAGCCACTCGGCCAGGCCTCGGCTGCCACTGCGCCGGCTCCCGTTCGCTCTGCCGGAAGAGCAGCCAGCGCAATCCTGTCATCTCACGGTACTGAGGGCAGCCTGAGAGGTGCTTTGTCATTCAACATGGTGAGCTGTTTAGACAGTAAGTAGAAATCCTGCGGAGATTAAGAGAGGGAGGCTACAGTAAATCCTGCTCATTCCACAGCTGTGTCTGTGATGAGCTTGGAGTCACAGCTGGCCCTGGAAAGTTTTATGGAGATTTTTTGGAAACATGGGATACGCTGAAATTTCATCTTTTTAACCAATCCCACTGGGTGGCGCTGGGCCGTGCTTACCGCAGCTGGGCAGCCTGATCCTCAGTTCTTCTCCAGTCCCGTTAAAAACCCCACGTTATTCATTAAATTATAATTTGTTTGGGCATAGGGGAATAGAAAAATAATATCTGATGCCTATTTACAGTTTGATAGGCTCTATGAAAATTAGAAAGGAATAACTAGGCTAATAGAAAACATATGCCCAAGAATTATCAAATGTGTCAGTTTAAATAACAAAAACCCTCCAGGTAGTTAGCTTGTCTGAAGAATATTGAACTAGATTTTACACTTAGGAAAATACATTTACATACTAAGGACAAAAGTAGAAAAGTGTGTTACAGTACATTGCCACATCCACATCCGAATCACCTTCACATGGTGTTGGATGCTTTTCAAATTCAGAAGATAACATGATTCCTGCTTACATCATGGCAGCAGAAGCTTTGCAGAGTCATCTCAAACCCAGATCCACATGATTTCCAAGTTCTATATTGTCCTTTTCCATTCTAAATTCAAGAAAACTTTGTGAGCCTTTAAAATACCATCTCTTCTATGTCTAAAGTATCTGAACATGTAAAATATTGGATGAGGCCTGGATTTTGGTCCTTTAGTTAAGAAATAATATCTGTAGTATGTGATCCATTTGAGGAAAGAAAGGAATACTAATTAATTTAGAAATAAAGAAAACACTGTATTTACTCTGCAAAATCTGTGTAAAACTTTCAGTAGGGATCATGGGACAGTATGAGCAAGCCTGTGGGCCTAAATATAACGGTCGCTTCTAGATATATACCATAAAAACAGAGGTAGTAAAAAGTCACTGAGGGCTGAAAGAGGATGTAGAAATATACAGGGATATTGTATAGCTGAAAAAAAAGCACATATGCAAAAAAGTGACAAAATTTAAGTTACTTGCCAGGAGTAAGAGGGTCTTGGAAAGGTATTTAAAAAAGGTATTTGCACAAAGGGTATCAGATACAGAGGCTGTATTTTGTAGATTTTTACATTTGCAAAAAAAAGATTAAAAAAGTGGGGACGACGAAATGTATTCAGTTTCATTCCCAGAATTACTTCTTTTTATGCAAAATTGTGTTAGTGGAGGAAAACTTACCATCTGTGTGTCCAAGCTCACAGGACCACATCAGACTGCCTTGATTTCATAATCTCCTTAGGCTTTGTCAACCATAACAGTCCTGTCTGCAAATAAGTGAAAACTTTCGAAGCAAAAACCCACTCTCTCATTTGGAGACTTGGGTAAATTTTATCCACACTTTTTGTCTTCAAATTCAACAGGATGGTTTATATAGTATTATATGAAAGGCAGAACAAAAGTAAGACGGGTAAAACCAATTTAACTTGTAGTGGTATAAAACATTAAGGTCTGCTATTTGGGACTCTGTGATATCTACTTCAGATGATGACCATTTTTCACTGTCATTTTTTATATTAGTTTAGAAATTTCATTGTACCACAATTTGAACAATGGGGAGCTGATGCTTCCCAAACACTTCCTCAGTACAACAAAAGTCATGTTTAAAATACAGTAGGCATCATTACCCAGACCTGCCCAAAACTCTGGGTGAGAGGTTCATGCATTGCTACATCTCTGATACCCAAATGGAATCACTGCACCCCAGCCCTGAGCAGAGGAATGATCTCATCAAGGTTGGTGATGCTGACACAGACAGACATCCATCCCAACAACCGAACCTGCCCTGGGCCTGGCTACTCTGTCTCCTCCTGCTTTTCCACTGCCATCTGTCAGTTCAAGCCAATAACATTTTGATCCACTGTTTATCTACTGCTTTGTTTTGCTGGGCCACTCTCTCAACAGAAGCTGTTCTTGAAAATTTTGTCCAAGTTTTCACTTTCCCCTTAAAGAATATGCCAATAATGCTCCCTGCAAGAATGGCAATTGTGCCCAGCTGAAATGGAAACGTTAAAAGCAAAACACCAAAGAAATACTTTTTTTTCAGCTGATTGTGTTAAATCTTTGCTGTGCAGTTTGTGCTTTGCAAGTACTTTTCCTGAACTGTTTTTTTGTTTTTCAATTTATGCATACTATATTCAAGATAGAGGCTACCTTGCATGTCAGATGAGGATACTAATGAAAATCTTGGATCAAGAAATGAGGTATTCCTTAGCAAGTGATAAAAATAACATCACTGAGCAGTTGGTAAAGCAATCAGTGTCCCAAGTTGAAGCATACAGCAAACACAGTGACCTTAGCCTTTCTCTTTTGATTTACAGCAGTGTTGGAAAGTAACTTAACTATGTGCCATGGGGCTCCAAGGACAGTTGAGTCAATGTATTGCTTAAATTGTTACGGATGTTAATTAGATTAGCAATTTGATGTCAAGACCTGCAGAGGGAAGTGGGTGTGCTCTCTGAAACTCATTCTTCTGGCCTGAAAATTCAGGAAAGTTGAAGACCTATACTGGAGAAATCAGTGAGGTCCTACCGAGTCCCAGAATCCTTATCACAACAGCTATGAAATAGCAAAGGAATTGTCTTATCTGGTTTTAGAGATAACAGGCACCAACATTCATGAACTGATCTCTATAGGCACAACAACTGGTGCATGAATGTCATACACACTGGTATAGTCCAGTATTACATTTCTTATCAGGTGCTAATCATTTTTTATTAATAGAGTGCTGTCAAATCAGAAACATTTATTAGAGAAACTGAGTTGCTGTTACACTCCTACCCTACCTACTGCTCATTACCAAAGTAGCTGAGCATCTTCCCTATAAATTAGGACTGTTAGTAAAGTCTTTAGAAGATTTCAAGGAGTCCCTGACACTCTGCCATAGTCTAGGCTGAAAAGCAAGAAAATATGCACAAAAATCTTGTAAGAAGTTTTTTTTAATCCTGTGGAACTAAAATACTCTTGCGCTTCTGGCAAATACTACAAATGACTGCTTTAATAGTAAAATGGCAAGGTATTAGGCTTTCTCCTCACAATCCAGTTTATACCTTTTTTCAAAATCAATGTAATTATACTCCTAAAATCTTCAATCAAATCTATAATCTCTGTCATTCAGTAACCACAAATTACTGTTTGAAGTGCTCATGTATACACTTGTTTTGCTGACCTATGGCTACAGAAAGGAGAGACCGATCTGCTGAATCTGCTCTTCTTATTGCCACATGGGTTTCTGCAGAGGTCTGGCAGGCCTGATCTTGTTTAATGTTTCAGAGGCCAGAATAGGTCTTCTACATGTTGCTACTGCAACTATAAAGCGGGCTCTCAAATGAAGCTGAATCTTTAAACTAATCCAGCAGATGGAACTTCAAACTTGCTGGTTTTTGTGAAGAAAAGTAAATGGAATTCTAAATTATGGAGGAACTTACTGAAAACTCCCAACTAGTCCTGAGTTCACAGTAGATAAAAGCAAGGTGAATTCTCTGACGTCAGTGCTCCAGTGTCCTTTCGCTCTGGCCAAGTGTCTGGTAGAAAGTTCCCTGATATCAAAACACCCAACTTTTGCAGTAAGGAAGACGATATGATAAATTCCCTCAGCTTCTGGAGGTAAATTCTGGTTCCAGAGAATTATCAATTGCAGAAGAACCTTGATAATGAGCTATTCAGGCACTTGTATTTCTTACTTACGCAACCTAGCTGAGTTCCTTAACTCTGAGACTCACGGCTACTTTGCAGGGAAGAGTGGGTTTGTTTTGTTTTTTACTGGGGGTGGGAACAAAAGAGCTTGTATTCTTCAAATAGAGCAGGACAGGAAAGCTTTCCCTGTTCTTGTGCTCCCATGTGCTCACAACGCGTGATGGAGCCCCCGTGTTCAGATGAGTGTTACAAAAGTTTGTAATTTTATCCCTGTGACTTCCCTCAAACAGATGAAAACGCTACAGAACATGCCCCCTTCCCACTTCTCATCCATGGGCTCTTTCATGCGCAACAGTCTGGAGATTTGGGCGGGGAAAAAT
>NW_010142861.1:0-12851 GCF_000699245.1 Pterocles gutturalis | reverse complement strand
CCAAGGGCTAACCCACCACAACAAATTATACGTTCAGAATCAGATCTGAGCTACTATGGCTCTTTGATGCAACTACTCAGGTAAACATATCTAGGAGATTTAACCAACAGTTTTCACTTGTAGGAGATTTAATCAACAGTTCTAAAAGACAGCTTTCAGAAATCAGAGTGTCCTTGTCAGACACTAAAAAAGAAAACAACCCCTTTTTTTTTTGTCCACAGGTAAGCCAATGAATGAATCACTTTAATTTTGCTGCTTATTTTTGTCAACATTTGTCTGCCACACTAACATCATCATTACATCCATGTCCAACTCAACAGAAATATATGATTCAAAAACCAGTGTAAATCCTTAAGATCTGGACAGGCTACATAATTGAAATGTAATGAAAACATGTAGTGCTTGTCCCCTGAAGGATGATTCCATCTGACTCTCCACAGATGTTTCAGGGTTCCATTTAATAAGGGTTTAAATACCTCTGAATGAGGATATAACCTATCATAGATAGAACATCCATTGTAGTACTTTTGTTAATTTATATTGGCATTATTCTATTTCATGTTCTTGCTAATCTACGATAGATAAATGCATACTCAAACCCTCATGCACACATTTTGGAGGAAGCATCCTATGTCTGTTGGGGGGTATGATTTCTTTTAGCATTTATCTGTTCCCCTATTTGTTTTCTTTCCTTTGCTTTTGTCTTCCCTTTTTAGAGGCTGCTTTTTGTCCATTTATATTCCAGCTGCGCCTCCTCAATTTTCTCAGGTTCATTGCTAGTTTCACTATCCTGTATCAGCTCTTCTACTTCACATGCATGATCTGTCAGCAGGACAATATGATCTGCAGATCAGAAGCAGTTTAGCAGTTATTCATTTATGTTGAATCCTTTTGTGCCCAGTCAAGTCCGTGAAGGACACATTTTAGGGAAACAACAAAGATCTTTAAAGCAGTGGTGTTTCTTTTTTCCTCTTCAACAGTTTTGAACCTTCAATGTATTGTATTCCTTTGTGTATTAGATGCTGTATGTAGCATTAAAATTGGAGACAGTCTTTCTTTAATTTTTTTATTAAGCTATTGTATGACTGTTAGTTGGTGCGACTGGATACTGGAGTTCAGAGTAGAGTCACACACTCCTCTAGAGAGAGAGTGGAAAAAAGAGAATCTGGGGGAAGAGACAGGAACACGCTGTGATCTGCACAAACCAGATCTGGGAAGCAGCTAGGTGTTGAGGTCTGTGTCAAGGAGGGAAGGGAAAAACAAAGCAGCAGCCAAGAGGGAGGAGTGCAGGTAGTGGGTGGGATGCTCTTGGAAAGAATTGAGGGGAAAGCTGTAAGGTGGTGGGGCAGAGGAGAGACTGAGAGTTTGAAAACAAACTGATTTTGAAAATGAATGAACACGCATAAGCAAGAGAACTATCCTAACTGAGGTTTTCTGAGTAATTGAAAATCCAAACTCAAGAGCATTCTGTTGTATAGATTTTCTAGGAGTAATATATTATGTATAACTTCATATGCAAGTGCTTTGAACAATTTTGTTTTAAAGACTGGTTCCTCAAAGGCTCTCTCATGTTGCAGCATCTAACTCTTGGGCACACTTATGTCTAGAAAAATCTTCAGCCTCAGGCAAAACAGAAGGTTTCAATGGAAAACAGTTTGTTGGATGCTTCCTAGTGCTCAAAAAAATGGGTAGGATGGTGAGCACAGGTGATTGAGCAGGTCACCAGCCCTTAGGTATTGCTCATAAACACCCATTATACAGAACAGTTCAAACACGCTCTTTTGTGGACATACTTAGCCTGACACCAAGCATGGCCTTCAGTGAAGTCCCCCAGGAACACCACGCTGTGGATGAGGCTCTAGGAGATGCTGGAGGCAGTTCAAATCCCACTCAGACAAGAAACCTCAAAGTTCTTTAAAAGCACCTATAAAATTAATTGGTTTGATCTAGGCCATACTGCAAAAGTTTGGCACAGTTGTCTTTGCTAGTGACAGTAGATAACTATGTAGGGATTATGAACAGGTTACGTTCACCAGCAGAATTCATGGCTCTTCTTCCCCTCACCCTAAGAAAAAGGGTGACTCAGTAGGAACTAGAAGAGAGCAGTAAAGTAAAAAAGTACAAAATCTCAGAGCTTGTTTTAAGGCCTTGTCATTACAACTGAATATAGAGTTAGTGTAAATGAAGTCTATTTTCCCAGAGGCATCAAACTCCTCCTGTCAAGACAGTCTCCGAAGAGAGACTGGAAGGTCTCTCACTGCCCTCCTCCTGTATTATTATTACTTCCCTTAAAAATTCTTGCTATCGATGTAACTAAAAATGCAGTATAAGATCAGAGAAAATATTTTGTCAAGTGACTCAGACAGGCACAACTGATGGGTACTAAGGAAACGTGTACTGCATTTTATGTTCCTCTGAGTGCTCTAGAAAAATATGAGAAATAGTTCATTCTACTAAGAAATCCAGGTGGGGAATTCAGACTACTTTCTGCTACTATGAAAGTGAAGAGTGACCTAGTACTGTCATCAGATCTGACAGATGAGTGGCTTTTCAGACTTGTGAGTTCATTTTTCAACTGGTGGGGTATATCAAATCCCTGAAAGCTGTCTGACCATTCTGGACATTGCTGTGACCACACCAGACTCTTTGTGCTTAGGAGCTATTTGCAAATCTATGCCTCCCCTTAACCTACTCTGGACAAGATGAAGATATTATGTAAAAGTTGTAAGGTTATTCCCAAATTTCACTTGGCTTATACATTTAACTGATGAGATTATGATCCTATTAAGTTATTATTCCAGTGAAAGTAGATCAATACCTTTAATTTATTTATTGCTGCTTGGTTTACTTTTGAATTTCATACCTTTTTTTCTTTTTATCCTTGGTTCCTAACTGTTTATTTTAAAAATAAACTCTTTCCTTTCACCAAGAAATTTTTTTTCTTTGTGCTTGTTGGTCACTGAATCAATTTAAAATACAATCTTGTGGTCCTAGTGAGAGGTCATATGTGGATGGTATGTTTATTTATTTACTCTGGCAAATGGTGGAGGCACCAAACAATCTGTACCAAGCAGAACGCCATAAAACTCAGTAAGATAAGGACTGGGTGCTCTGCCTTGTAGTCAGCAGTGGGCAGACATCACAGGCTGAAGTGGGTACTCTCCCTGGCTTTCTGTGCTTAGTCATAGCTCTGCTCAGTTCCAGACTGCTTCTCAGTCTATTCCTAAAATAAAGAGAAAAATTCTGCACAGTAAGAACAAAGAAGTCAAAGCCTGGTTAAGGGGCTTCCATGGGCATTTTGCTGATGGAGAGTGCAGAATGTACTCTCCAGCCCTCCAGTTCTGCACTGCTCATGGGTTTCACTAACAGCACAATGTCATTTTTCTCAGCTTTAGTGGTTGGGCAGATTCTGACACACCAGGAAAATGTATCTATTTCAATTTGGTATTTAACAAGGTGCACAGATGGTGTTAAAAAGCAGGTAGAAGTGGTTAATCACCTGTGAATTTTAGGCATTTTTCTGCTGTCCATAGAGGACTTTAGAAGTGCATTTACTGCATGGGTTTCTCCACAATGATTTGCATTTTCATGGTTGTTTTCAGTCACCCCAGAGAGGTTTGCAAATCTTTTCATTCCAAAGCGGTGAAGACCTGCCTATGTCCACATTCCTAGCGCAACAAATGATTTGGGACCTGAATCATGTGGCATTCAATATTCCTGTTCAGGCATATCCGTACCTCATCACACCCTGAATTGTTTCATTTTACTGACACCATCTGTTTCTTGTGCCTAAACCAATTTGTATTCCATTTCAAGAGTTGTCCCCTATGCTCAGCTTTCTGACCTTGTAAATCGATCTCCTGTATAGTTTGTAAAAAATACTTTCCTGATATCTGGATGAATTATGTCAACAATTTCATCTTTTTCAATTCAGCAATGCATTGAAATGACCCTAATACATTTGTCATACATGATCTTCTTTTAACAGAACCATGCAGCTTTCCCTTTCCTAAATCACATCTCTTACTGAATTGTAATCTTCTCCCTTATAAATGTTTCCATTATCTTGCTCACTACTACAGTCAGTCTTACAAGTCTGTATTTCGTCAGGTCTTCCCAGTGTCTCTGTTTGACAGCTACTGAAGCCACACAACAATGAAGTGCATTTACAACAAATATCACTGATGTGCTCCTTAAAAGAAGAAGAAAAACATTAAAACCTAGCAAAATATACTCCTGGTGTGCAATAGTAGTTTTAGAAATTCACTGAAATGAATGGAGAATAAAGGAGGATTTCTTTATTGCTGGCAGTTAATGGCATTGATGGATTATGGCATAGCCATTCTCAGTATGGCCAAACAATTTCACTGTATAGAACTGTATATAGCTACAGCTAAAATTCAGTGAACTGATTCAGAAGGTTCAGGATAAACTATAACAATAAGTTAAGCCTTTATATCGATTTGGTATTTTAAAAGGATAGGGAGCAGCAAGATGTCATCTTCCTTCACAGATGTGACTTTAACTGGAACTGTAAATCCAAAGCAGAGTATTGGGGGATAACAGTATATAATGTGTGATTTAAGACCCATCCTGGAAATCAGTGAGGTTTTGAATACACCAACTCTAAAACATAATCAGAGTGTTATAAGAGTCCATCCAGAAAGTTAGTAGGCTGTTTTTTTAGAAGAATAAAGATAAATTTAATATCTTAAAGAGGCTATTTTTGAAGAGTGCCATGCAAGATGAGAAAAGAAAATGACTGTGAAAGAAGAAGCAGAGCAGCAGAGGCATAGATAACCACTCATCCTACTATCCTCTCAAGATACGAGCTGGGGATGATTTCTATCAACAACTTCCAAATATAACATTATTCAGCTTTCATTATGTTGTCAATCTAATTTGAATGTAAGTTATTCAGAGCACATGGCTGTTTTGCTTTTGTGTTTGCCTGTAAAGCACTGTGTACCCCAAGCCAGGAAAAAAGAGAATTCTTGGATTAGAGGAGATAACGTCCTCACTGAAAGTTCTGTGTGTAAATGCTTGTTTTCTAATCACCTTTGTGAAACCTGCCTCTGCTACATTACACAGAGCAACTCTTCAAAGTGAGAAGAATTGCAGCTTATTTTATACTAACCCTGGGACAGCCTCTCCATTTGTGAGGAATGAGAGAAACTCCTGCCAACTTACTTTAGTTTCTAGGGCAAAACCACCTGAACTCCCAAGATTTGGCTTTGGTGATGACCTGAAGTTCACAGAGCTCTCAGTGTTCAACAAAATCCATGTTTGAGATGAAATCCTGAATGCACACTGAAGTGAAATAGAGTTTTTTCATTGATGTTACCAAGGCCAAAGTTTCAATCCTTCCTTTTGAGACAGGAGTAATAAAAGTTTTTGCATGCTGTGGCATGGTTACATCAGAATTGAGTTCTGTAGAGATAGCCCACAAATAATACAGAAAATATTATCCCTAGGGCTGCAAGATCTAAGTCAGTCACCATGACCTAAAATAGTAGCTCGTTATGTGCCGACAAGTCCATCTTGCGTCTCTTAACTCTAAATAAAAGCATAAAAGTTAAACCGAAGGGCCAATTTAGAACCTGAGAGTGTGCATCTACCTGCTGTTTATTAGCCTACTGGGTAATTTTCTAGCTTTCAGCTTCCCTTTCCCTTTTTACAATAAATCTACTCTAAATTTCCCCATTTTTGTTGCATTGGCTCTTTTTCCTCCTATTTGTGTTTTATTTTGATCCTGTTCTGCCCTTTGGCTCTAGATGGACTGTTTTTCTCTCCAAGTTTATTTTATGCATCTATCTTTGAGCAGCTTTCCATGCTCTGCACTCCAGAGCCTGACTGAAGGACTAGTTCACAATTGCAAAAGTCCAGATCAGAGAGGCTTTCCTCTCCTGAATCCCCAGATCTGTCACTGGCCCATCCATGGCTTCCATCTTGTTCTCAAACAAGGCCAGAGTGAGGACTGCTCCCTCTGCTGTAACTCTGGCAGTTACCTTTGGGCACGAGGTGCATTTACAGTTTAATCAGAAGCCATTGCAGAGCATCCTGAAGAAAGCACTTGCGAGGCACTACAGCACATCCTACCCCATCCTCCAGTTACATGAGCCAAGGATAAAGTCAGTCCACAAGAGTAACTACCAGCAGCAGACTGAGCAGCACACTTGGACCAGAGTGTAAGTAGAGGCTGTGTGTGACTAACACAGGTTTGTCGGTGTGCTGCTAGACCATCACCTTTCCCCGGAGTCCTCCAGGCGGTACACAAGAGCTGGGTCCAGCAGATCAATCTGTGGCTCTCACAGACAGTTCACTCCACTCCCTGGCAAGGGCGGGCTGGGTATGGGAGGCAGGACTTTGAAAAATGCCAGCTAATGATGGAAAGCACAAGAATTGACCTAACAAGATGAATACCTACCATATAAACCTAGGGATGTAAAAGGTGTAGGATTGAGCTAAGCCAAGCGCATTGAATATCCAGCTGAGACTACAATGGGAAGAGTTTAACATAGGAAGATATCTCAACAGCCAAAAAAAATTTTATTTATTTTTTTTTTAAAAGGAAGCTATTGCTTGGGGAAAAGACAGAGGATAGGTCTTGCCTTCTGCACATACTGGTGGTGTGTTATATTCCGGTTCTGGGAGATGGGCTATCTGTTCACAGCAGCAAGAGCTATGTCTGGGCATGTGATGCAAGGCATGGCATATCCAAGCACACGGAGCAGGTCAGTTACTGGTGATAGTGTGCAGCTGCAGAATGCCGAATGGCTCAGTGGAGAACGCCTCCTCGCCAAGCAGCACAAGGGATGAAGGACAGGCACAGGTCAGAGAAAGAGGGCTAGTGATGGTGGATTGTCACTGCAGTCCTTTCAAAGACTACAAGGCAGCCAAGCGGAAGCTGACAGGTAGAAGAACCAACACCTGAACACCTTACAAAGCGCACAGGAGCAACCTGGTCAACACCAAGCCGGGCTGAAAGTGTTGGGCACATAGCAGAGTGAAAGCAAGGCAGGCACTAAACACCTCCCCAAGGAACAGGAGAAAGAGGTACAGGAAAGCTGAGGAGGGGCAGGTTCTCGGGAGAGCGATGGAGACCAAGCTGCTCAGATCCCAGTCCAAGCAGAGGGGTCCTGGCATGGAAGAGCAAACCGGACGCTGTGCAAACCACACAGAAAATCAGCAGTGTTATGTGATCCTATGTGCAAGTAAAAAATGGCAGGATTTTGTGACTTTTCAGGGGTCTGACATGCTTCAGGTGTGCAGCAGTAGTATAGGCATTTCTGTGAAACATTCTCCACTTAAGGACCCATTTCACATCTACCATACTTTTACTGCATTTTACTATAACTAAGCAAAGCAGCAAATGATATTGGAAAAAGTGATTTATGGTAAAAGAAGGGGAAAACTTCATGAATTTGAGCAGCCTGCAGGATACGATTTACCCTGTGGCTTATCTACATAAGAGGCAAAGAGCTGTTGCATGCAGGCTGCACCAGAGACGTTTCCCCACAGCTATCTTGTTGCCAACAGGGCTGTGTAGCTGCTTCTGTGACACGGACCATGTGTACCATGCTGGGAAGAGGTGATATCAGAGTGAACCCCCCCATTGCATTGCCTGTTGGGTTCATGCCTGCCACTACAGCTACCATTTTTCTTTTTTGTTACGGGAAGGATTTAAATCGGCTCCCAGGTTTTACACTGGTATAATGTTAGGACAAAATCAGTTAGTAACCAGTGGGGAAAAAGCCACTGCCACAAAAAATAAATAGAAATGAGGTATTCTGTTACAGTACTGGGGCATTTCAACCCTCAGGGTTTATTTGTGTAAATGAATCTTGTGCTTATTCTGTCAGGGAACACAAATTAATAGCACGTGAAGAAATAAGAACCAACAGTCTTAAAACCCCAGATGAAATCAAACCACGCAAATCAGATCCCATTATAGATTTCAGGACCATGCTCTCAATCAGAGAGAATTTTGCTTCCGTAAATAAAGTCGTTAAAGGTGACCCTGTATTAGGGTGAGAGTTTTGAACTTACCTGCCAAAACATCTGAGGTGTTTGGAGTATGGTTTTTCTTTTGGATTGTGCCCATCATCACATAAGCTGAAAGGTCTGCAAATATGGTTTATTTGGGGAGCATGTGAAGGTTTGATTGACTCCAGACCTCTATTGGCATAGAGACTTATCAAAGTGTGCTTTCAGGAAAACACAGTTGACTGTTCAATGCTACCACCATAAGGGCTACCATCATTCCCCACAAAAACTAACACTTCTTCTGCTTAGCTATGACCCTAAACAACATGTAAAGTTGAACTATGAGAGGGAATACTTCCCATAATTCCATTCTGAAAATGTGTGAATCACAAAATACTGGGAAAATACTAGAATTTAGATTTGTACAGAAGTTAAAAAAGTTTTAATAATATAAAAGTGACCACAAAAAAGAGAAATCACTCTTGATATCAACACCATTAGCAATCCAAATATCTGGAATTTACCTGATGCCTTGTCATCTGCTCACTGGAGTTTTTTTTTAGTCTCAGTCTCTGAACACTGAGTTTCCACTAGCTCACCCTTTCAAACTGTTTAGAGGTAATATGAAAGGAAGGAGATGAAAAGAAGGAAGATTTTTCCTTGGTGACTTGAACCTTGGATTTGGAGATCTAATTTAACTATGTAATGAGAGTAAGTTACAAAGGTTAGTCTGAAGCAAAATAGCTTTCAGTCTATGAAGGGCATGCTTTGCATCTCAGAGGGGATGCATAGTTCCATATGAGAGGAATTCAGATTCAGCCCCTATCTGCCCTAGCCATATTGGTACCCAGGTACCTTGCCTTGCTTATCTGTCTTTAGAGGTCTTTGTTCAGCAAAAGAACATCACTTTAGTCTTCTGCAGCTTGTTACATTTTTTACAATCGTACTCAGGCTGCTGTTGAAAATGCTTTTTTCCTCTTCCCACTGTGAAAGTACAACATGCAGTTACTGTTGACAGCAAATAGGCTAGAGTGCTTATGCACGCTAAGGACAAACGTATATGCACTCATATATTTGCTCTAATATTTTCACAGAAACTTGAATATATACAATTTTAAAATATTTTAGTATCAAAATGAGTTGTTTTGTAAAGGATAAGATAAAAATATCAGAATGAATTTGTGGAAAATACCATGAAAGAAATAACTTGAAAATGTGACTCTCTGTTAATAACTGCTTAAGAACTGGCCTAGTTTTAATGACCTCTTAGAGGAACACAATGCTACTTAGTCCATTCAGAGGCAGTATATTCTTTTCAGGAAAAAAAAAAGCTCTAGATTAGTGCAAGTAGAAAGCCTAAAAATGGCGTTCTGGACAAATTACTTCCCATTTAGCTTTTACCTATACGACTCAGTCTGTGAGCTGATTTACAAAGATCTGCTCTGACCTCTAAGGAACAGCCAGACTTGCAGACCTCAAAATTAATCTTTGAGACACGGAGCAGGAGGCTGCTCTCTGAAGTTGTGAAATTACATATAGGTATATAAAACCTATATGGTGGTTTTTGTCCTGACTGTAGAACTCACCCTGCCTACTTCCAGCATACATGTGTACAGATACGTGTGGATTAAAACATGTTGCCCCCTCTTGGTAATATGAAAAAATTGACAATTCATGCATCAAAAGGAGTTTGGTATCTATCATAAAATCATAGAATAATTGAGGCCAAAGGGACCTCTGGAAGTCACTTGGTCCAACACCTTGCTGAATGCAGGGCAAATGTGAAAGTTAGGTCAGGTTACTGAATGAAGTCCTGAGTATCTCCAAGGATGGAGATCCCATCAACTTCCCTGGGCAACACGGTGCAGTATTTGACTACGCTCACTAAGATTAATTTCTTCTCTTCTATCTAACCAGAATGTCCATTACATCAACTTGTGTCTGTTGCCTCTTGTCCTTTTGCTGTGCAATATTTAAACTCAGAAGAAGAATTGTCCTCTGTTCCATCTAACTCTGTGCAGACCTACCTATATTACAAGGGAGGGAGAATTAAGATATTTTCTGGCAATTACAGTGTATTTTTGCAGGCAGCCCTATATTAAATTATACAGTCAGTTCTCCATTATCAGAAAGTAATAGCTGAATTCAGTGTTTTTTATTGATGCATCACATTGGTGTTCAGATACAGGATTTCTCATGCCTCAAGGCTGCATTTACAAGGATTAACAAGTCTTCATTTCTATGTTGAAATACACTAGATTTTTCATGTTTATAAGAAATATGAGGAACTTGTGATATTCACTCACTCTTCTACTTCTACTACTTCTACTTCTACTTCTACTTCTACTTCTACTTCTACTTCTACTTCTACTTCTACATCCATATCTCCTCTACTGAGGCATCCTGTTAACCAGAAGGAGGGGAAGGGTGTGGGCACCTTAACATGGATCACAGCACAGGTCACTTGAACACCATGAGACTACCCTCCGAGAGGGCAGGGTGTACCCCTGCTGCATGGGTCAAACACGGGAGAACATGACAAATTGGAGGTTCCTTGAGGGCTTAGGCTTGCCAGCACTGCATAGTGCCATTAGCCATGCATTTCACACATTTGCTGGGGCTCTTGCTATCCTTCCCTTTCCTGTTTGAAGAGGCTTGTTTAATTTTGCTAACGACTCTGAACGAAGATAAGGCCCACGTGTGTAATAACAGACTAAAATTAAACTTCAAACAAATTATCTGTTAGGATTTAGGAAAATCTTATCTGGGGAGGAATTAATCCTTGCTGCTTGTTTTGGGGCTTTAGCAGGCCACTGGGGATTTGAAAGAAAACACTTTTTCAGTCTGGTGCATATACAGCAACTGGAGCAATGTGTATGATTCTGTGGGTATGCTTAAAAAACCCAAACAACAAAACAAAAAAACAAAAAGACACCTAAACATCTGAAGTGTAGCCTGAACTGATTGCAGATGAAATGCAGGTGCTGTACATCATCAGCTGTCACTGTCAAAGCCCTGGTCTCCTTGTGACTAATGTCCCTGTTTCCTTCGTCATTGCTTATCAGGACAATTCTGTAAGCCGCCTCTTAAGCCCTAGTGCTCCACACTGCATGGTTTGGAAAATAGCCATTGCACCTGGTGACGTGAGGTTGCTCTGAGACGAAGATGCTGTTCAATCCAGACTATTAATCAAATTAACAGAGAGGAGGCAAGACGTGCCTGTGGGGAGTTACTATGCTGAAAGATGCTCATGTGGCTCAGAGTGATGTTGGGAATGGGAGTAGAAGTGGGGCTGGCAGAGACTGGGCAGAAGCCCCATTTGAAATGCTACCACCCCATGATGGCTTCAGGGATTTAGTCCCAGGAGCAATTTCAGACTAACTACTTCAGTCACTTGCAAGTAATACCCATGACAGACAATAAAGACAAAGACAGGAAGACCTCCAGAAACACCCTCTTACTCTCTTACCACAGAGATACCTCAAATTTCCATCAGCAAGAAATTCCTGGTGGAGGTCTTCCATCCGTTTTTTCTTTCTTTCAGCTTAGCTGCCCACACCAGCTGGAGGATGAAAGAGAAGTAGGAAGAGGGAACAAGAAAAGGAGCTTTAACAGCCAGGAGAAGATAAATGGGTGCTCTTTGGAAGCATAAACGAGACTGATAGTCAGGAAAATCACATGGGAAAATCTCCAGTGTTTACTAAGTTTTGTAGTTTCCTTAAGCATATTTTGCTTCCTATTCTGGGGGCATAGATTATGCAGGATTCAGAGTAAAAAAGCCCTCTCAGGACTGCACAACAGTACGAGAAGAGAAACTGCCTGAAAAAACTGTGTCAAATTTCCATTATCCTCAGCCACACAATAGGGTAGGATGTAGGTCCTGGGTGGAAATATTAGGTGCCTGATCTCTGCAGAGGTTTCCACTGAATCCACTGTGTATTCCACTACTGTCCTGGGAATATTTGCCATGCTATCAGATGGTTACGGTTCAGGGTACTTAGAGCAAGGTAACGAGTCATAGAATGGCCTAAACCTGCATCCTGAAACCCCAGAAAACAGAATGCACCCATTGTGGGTGTTCAGAACATCCGACTGCATTCCCTGAAGCTGTGTACAAAGAGGGATATCTTGCCTGAGGGAACTGAACACAGTCAGAAGCTCAGAAGCCAGCAGGAAACATGTACAAATAAAGAACAAAACATTCTTTCCCCCTCTCTTACAGCTGCTTTAGGTTCCTTCCCACCCAAGTAGATAATAGCTCTTTGGCCACCCTTCCTCCCCATCCACTCTTCCCTGCTTGCAATTTGCAGGAGTAGTCCTTTGGTATTTGCAGGTCTATTTCCCATTTCAAGGGCTCCAAGTCACTGCTTGGCCTACTGTAATGATGCAATTTCTTGGGAAGGTAAACAGAGGAGCACTCACTGAAGTCCAGCTCTGCTCCCCTCTCAGCTGGCACTGCAGAGGTACAGGTCTGCATTGTTGCTCCATCCTGTTTCTCCATGGATTTCATCAAGGAGTGGAGCTGAGGGGGCTCAGTTCAGTGTGTGGTCTTCCTGCTCAGAAACCACCTCTCTTTCCAGAACAGGGCTCTTTCCACTCCCTGAGCTGCTCATGACCCCATGTTGCTTATCATAAATCTCAGACGTCAACAGAGGAATTGAGAATAGGTGGACTGTGCAAGGAAAGATCTTTGAAATAGCCATTTCCATTTCATCACAAAGGGAGTTAGAAGCAAAAAGGAGGACCCCTTCTTTACCTCTGAAGCTTCTGGCAGGGACACCAAATTTACAGTCACTGAAGCACAGTGGCACACCTCCAGCAGTGCACAGTGTTGGATGCTCTCCTGTTGACAGGCCCTGACACCA
>NW_010142860.1:0-8852 GCF_000699245.1 Pterocles gutturalis | reverse complement strand
TATATATATATATATATGTATATATATATTTTAAGGGAAAGCCCTACGGAGCCAAAATGAATATGTCCAATTAGCAGGAGGGACTGCCCATTAAGCTCAGGGAACCCTTCTGCATTATCTGACTCTAATAGCACTGGTAACAGAGCCTGATCTAACCTGTCATTTCATAGAGCTATAGGGAGAACAAATTGCTGTCAATGGGGGAAGGGTTTGGAACAGCATGCAGCCTGTCCTCTCCTGACATCCTACTCAGCAAATTCTTCACAAATTTCCTCCTCATGTCAGGAAAACGAGCATAAAGGTTACTTCATAAAGTGCTGTGTGGATTGCTAACTTGTGAAAAGCGAAGGACCCATGCCCAGAACAACAATACAGACCCAAGTAAATAATCATAGCATTTGGCCTTCGTGCTTAAAGCTTAACAGACGGGTGAAAGAGAGGAGAGGCTGAAGAGCTCCCATGCCAAGTACCAATGCCGTGAGCACATTTTGCAGTGACTAGCCAATAAACGTCAAAATCAAGGTGGCTGATCACATAAAGACTTCTTGTTTGACTGGAGACTCTTAGGAAACGTTTCCAGTTTAATATGCAATATGATGAAGGGTGGAAAAAAAAGTCAGCAGAGTGAAATATTAAATGCTAAAGTCATTGTAAATCATCCCAGCTATTTATTCAGGGAACACAATCCCTTCAGCAGATCAGGAATGCTGTAAGATACAGAGATGTGACAGCAGGAGGACGTTTATTACCGTTGTCAGACTGACAATGTCCCCAGAATCAATTTTGGAACCCTGGTGAAAAAAACAGATAGGCAAGGTTTGGGGATTTGGTATTTGAATACCAAAATAACGTCATGCCACTGGTCAGAAACTGTTCTTCTCTATGGCGATGCCATCAGGAACACAGATGGATGTCCCAGTGGTAACACTGCACACTCCTTTCCAGCAGACGGTATTTCAGCCGAGGTCACTGGTATGCTCTGGCTACGTCACACTGCTCTGATTAACACTCAGCCATCCGTACAGCTGCTTTGTGTTCCTAGAGCACTGCACTGCAGCTGGATCATGCTGCTGGTTTTGGCCCTTCAGCTCCTGGGGAACTGCAGCGGGAATATCAACGCTTTGGCCCCTTCTGTCGCAGTGTCAGCGTGAGTCCACCTGCAGCTCTGGCTCCAGCACACACCACCTTTCAATTTGGGTGACATGCTGGAAAAGTATCAACATCGTAACTGAAGAAAAAGTAGGTGTTAGGGTTACGCTGATTTTGGCAGGCTTTACACAAAGAAATGCTGTTAGGGGCAGTGTCCCCAAGAGTGACGGTTTGTCTGCCACTTACTGTGATGTAAGACTTGCTGCAAAATAAATTACAAGCGCTAAAGAAAGTTTGTAAAAGGCCAAGTTTGACTGCCATTACTGACAATCATGTTCTAATTAGCTAGTGGATACAAAACTTCAGATCAATTAGTTAAGCTGCTCTGCTGCTATATTAATGAATTTTTAAATAATAATTAAATTAGCGTCTGCCCTTTGTGGACCTGTATAGAGTTACACCAAGTAAAACCACACTTCAGATGTGCATTCCTTATTTCTGTTAGCATGCTTATAAACCTATAGTCAACTATTCAGTCTCTACATGGCTTCGTGAACTCTTATCTCAGGTCCTACAGGGACAGGTGTATCAAAGCGGCTGTTCAGAGCTATGGTGTAACAGGGCGACACACCACCTTTCTGCATCTGGTGCATTATGCAATGCTTGATGTGGATGATGCGCCTCAACTAGTCATGGGTTGAATTTAAAATCAATTGTCCACCTTCAGGTCTGAAAGTTAAGTCATCTTACTACAGAGAAGTCACTAACACTGCACGTTACGAGGCAGAATACACTGTAATGGAATAATCTGATTTCCACTGGAGAGCATATGTAAGACAGACTTGCAATATTTATTCTTAAAACGCGTAGGATGTTCTAGAGCCACACAGCCTTTCACTGTGAGCCATTAAAAATAGGTTTGGTTGAGAGATGAAAGTGGCTGGAGGCTGAGACTCGGAAGGAAACACTTAGAAAGCAGAGACAGATTGAATCCCAAGTGCTCTCTCCTGAGAGGAAGCATGGTTGGAAAGTTTAAAACGCATTAAAGTTAAACAAATTGAAAAGCCCTATCTGAGAGGAAACATAGTACAATGTTTATTTTTCCATTACAAACCTGAGACCTAAAAGATTTCCTGAAGTTCTCAGGTATTGTTCATGCTTATAATAGAGATCTGTTTTTAGCAAGCCTAATTCGTGTGTTTAATCCAAAGGGTTTGATGAAAAACACACTGCACCAGTGTTCAGGAAGCTACAGGCCATTGTATACCTGTGTCACTTACTGTTTGGGTAGGAGCAGACCTACAATGCAAGGAATCCCACGGTGCAACTCTCTCCCTTGAAAACACTGGGTCTCATTCTCTCCCCATTCATGCTGCTGGACAGATTCCGCTGAATTAATGAAGTTAAGACATGAGTAACCAATGATAACAAAAATACAACCTTCCTGGTGAGTGTGAAACTACCAAAACGCGAGGCTAATGTGAGCAAGAGATTTATAACATTGGCCTGAGTCAAGCAAGAAGCGAGCCGTAGCAGGCTCGGCGTAACGCTAGCCACGCTGAACAGTCAATGTGTTTCAGGTTTTGCCCCATCACTGGTGAGCTGCTGCTCTGAGATCCTTATCAGAAAACCGTGCGGTGTTAGTGATGTCGAGAAGCATCTGCTTGACTAATGAACAAGCTGCAAACTCAATCCAGAGATGAATTAAAGTGGTAGGAACGATTTGGAAGCAGTGGAATGCTATTCATGACATCTGTTGATATAAAAACTGGGTTTCAGTTTCAGAAATACAGACGCTTCTCCAGCTTTCTTCAGTCTGCTGTTCAAATTGTAGTTGATCTAAAGCAAGGTATTTCTCTGGGCAGATCTTGCTTTCCAGTATTCTTAGACTATCTGGGGTAAACTGAAGTAAAAAATTAAGGTACCAGAAAATATGACCATACACAAAAGTAAATTGGAGTAAGGCAGCATAAACTCCTGCGGGTTTCCCTCGTCTGTTACACAAGCAATTTCAAGTAGGATGAAGATTATCTAATTTTTAGGAGACAAACTTACTTTTTACATCTGAATTTGGCCTTAAACCAAGTCTAAATTCACTATTGCCTTTGTCTTGTGTATGACAAATATCTTGATTACAAATAACCATCAAGGTCTTCTACCGTTAAACACTGGAAATAATTACAGAGACCTACTTCACTGTAACATAGGAGGGTATAACACAGGATAGCAAGGTGCCAGGATAGCAATATGGGTCTGTATATAAACATGTCTGAGTCTCCTGTGCTCGCCTGTTTCATACACACTGACGACCCCATCCTGTCTTCTGGGCCATTGTTAGTGACACGGCGGGAGACCCTAGAGGGTGAATGGGATTTCAAGGGCTGGCAACCTCCCTGGCCAATCTGCAGGGGCAAGGGGGAAGAAAAGAGAGAGGTGTTCATAGGAGAAGACAGGCAGGCAGATTGAGCTAATTGTAGTTGAATGTGTTGTGTGGATGACAACTTGAAAAGGGCTGATGGGTAAGAAAGAGAAGAACTGTGAAAAGCTTTGAAGGGCACGTGGTTTAGTTTGATATTGCTGAATGGCATCCGGCAGAGGGAATCAGGGAAGACCGTTGTTTGATGAGGATGATGTGCAGGAAGGATGATTTTTCACAGCTATGTTTTGTGTGACACCAAGGCTACGCTACTTGTAAACCAAACAGTCCCAGGGCCCCCATTCTGTCCCTGGGGTCAAATCCCACGATCCAGCCATGCTTCTCTTCCAGAACAGGGTGGCTGCATCTGGACCTGGCCTGTGTTAATTCCCCAACTGGGCTCAGGAACTGGTTGGGAGAGTGGTAGTTTGCCTGGACCAGAAGTGTGCCAAGGAGTGCGCTAAAAATTTAGCAATACAGCAGGTCAAGTGCCAGAGCTCAGGAACATGTGCTGTCCCTGTTTAATCCCCCAGGATAGACATGGCCTAAGAGTGCAGTGCAGGTGCTGAAGAGGGCAGAGATGTGAGCATTCAATAACCATGACCTGGCATTCTGGAGAAGCCCTGAATCTTCTGGAGGGGCTGCATTGATCTTGCCCATTTACCTCTGTGGTTTCATGTCCTCTGTGCTCTTTTTTTCCAACTTCTTTTCAACTTTCCTTTATGGCACTCACTGTTTAATAATCTCATGCAGTATTTAGCTTAAGATGTAGTTTACCACTCGATTTGGACTGCAGTCCCCATTTTTCTTGGTTACCTGGAATAAAACCATTGCTTCACTCAGGAATCTACAGAGTGACCTTTGTCATGTGTTATCACTCTACTCTCATAGAGAATTTATACTCAAGGAATATACTTCTCTAAAATGTAATTGCATTCCTGTCTCTCAAGTAAACCTCATGTTACAATAAGACCTACTTAACAACCTGCTTTTTTTTTTTTTTTTTTTTTGTTTTGTTTTTGTCATGATGAATTGTTAACGATCAAAATGTTGACTGAAGGAAAGGAAACACTGGAAAACGTTTTTATAATTTTCCTGTACCACTTTTAATTTCCATACATTTAAACTCGTATCAGCACCTTGACATGATGAAAAAGATGGTTACCCTTATTTTAGGACTCTGTTAAATTTGTAATGAATGCCCTGGATTCACTGTCTGCCACACACGGAGTTGTTGAAACGGTTGAGCTTTCTACCGCTGTCTCTTGAGCATGACAGTATTTTTCAGTTTTGAGAAGGTTGTTGTTCTTCCAAAAGGCAGTATTTCCACTGTGGCTTTTTGTAAGTAATTTTGTTTATAAATGCAACTTTATGTTTGTTTCTCTCTAGGTAGGGATGAGATCCCGAAACCAAGGTGGAGAAAGCTCGTCTAACGGGCACTTCTCCAGTTCCAAGCCTGTCATCAGCCATGCAGAGAACGAAAAACTTCAGGAGGATGCCAAGAAAAAGAACAAACCTCATCGGAAGGAAGATGAGGTCATGGTTTCAGCAACTGTCAAGCGGCACTCAAAATCACCTGGACCTACTGAACGAAAAAACAAGAAGTCCATAGAGCTTTCTAAAGAGGACTTGATAAAACTGCTCAGTATAATGGAAGGAGAACTGCAGGTAAATTAAACACCTTTTTTTAACTGTATTTTCTATGTACCTATTTATTTTTGGGTTGTCCAAGGAGCACAGGGCTCGACTGACAGGGACATGCAAATTTAGTGCAGAGGACCACAAGGGGAGAGCAGTGCTAGCTGGTGTTTAACAGGGGAGTCATGGTTTTAAGTACTGCTTTATGTACCATCTCGATCTGCAGCTACCAAAGCAAGAGGAATTATAAACACCTGCCAGAACTGATGAGGAAAGGGGGATCTAAAGGTCCTGAACAGCTAAAAAAGAGGCAGAAAACAACCACAGAGGAATTAGTTCAGAAAAAGACAAACAAATATAGTGAGCAGAATTACAGTCATAAATGCAAATATTCAAGGGACAAATCTCCAAGTCAGTAGCACTGAAAAAAAGGGTTTAAGACGGCCCTTGGACCCTCTGCACATTCAGATGTTGCTCAGGGCTCATCCAGAGCTCTGCCTGGGCTGCAGCGCTCTGCATGTTCCCTGCCCTGCGAAGGCCTGTTAGTTTTATTTCTTGGAGTAGCCTTGCTCAAAAGTTTTTTCAGTTGCTTTGCTTTACGTGTTTATTCAGCCCAGTAGCAAGTCCTTGATGGCAGACAGCCTGATTTTGTGCTTTACTCACACCCCTCAAATGTCTGTCCACTTCTGAAGATTCTCTTCAATGCCAATAAATCACTGAACCCACAGCAGTGTCAGCCTCCAGGGAAGGTCAAAATAGAGAGCTGAAACACCGTATGTCAAAAAGTCAATATGAAGACTTCGGACTTGTCAAAACTTATCCCCTTTTTCTGTGGCACTGCTTGCCAAATTTATACGTTCTTTTGTTTGCACTGTAGTGGTAGTTTCACTGAACGTATGGACAAGCAGAAAACCACTGCCCAACCTGTGTGAAAACACTCTGTCGCAATCCCTTTGTTCTAGTTAACCATCATTATTTCACATTTCATATAAAGCTTTCCTTTTTCCGTGAAACCCACATTCATGAAATTTTTACTTTAATTTTGAACTTGTTACCCCCTTATCTGATTAAGAGAAGCAATCGTTCTGTTAATTTCTTTGGTATATGAGTTGCAGCATTACCACAACTCTGGAGATTTCGTCTCACTAAGTATCATTAAGTGTCACTCCTCCTGTACATAATTCACTTCTGGTTTGTCAGAGTACTTTCAAGTTTCAGGAAATATGCATTCAAACTCAATCATTTTGTCACAAAGACAGAGAGTGGTCATGTTGCAGTGAAAAAAAAAAAGGAAGAAAATCTGTTGAATGCCATTTTGCAAAGGAAAAAAACTTTTATCATTACAGAAGAGTATCCATTTTTATACTGCTTCATTTTAACTTGTAGAAGTCATTTCCTAAAAAACAGAGCTTGCATGCAGCTTCAGCAGTGAATAGAGCCAAACCTCCTTAAAAATGCATCGTGCTCGTGTTGTTCAGGAAGATTTACCCTGAAGTCACCTTTGTGGTTGGGAAAGGGGAGGTGAGGAAAGTCACTAATACTTCCTGGGTGGCAATAAGTGTGGTCTTTATTCTCCTGTTCAATACACAGAAGTGTTGCTCTTCACCGTGGTCTTTTACTCTGTGGGAGTCACACAACCTTTAAAGGACTGCCCGAGTTCTCATCATCTCTATGGGGATGCTGGGGATAGCTGCCATCTGCACGGTAACATGGGCTGGAAATCCTCACCAGGATGGTACTCTGATCGTCCTGGAAAATACTTTTAGGGATATTCATACAGACAGACTCCATGGAGATGTTAGGCACTGTGAAAGCTTGCCAGCATCACAGAAGGATTGTGAGGACAACCACACTGCTAGTTGTAGGGGACATCTGTTCTTCTGCTCCTTACTGCCAGGCAGGGAAGAGAATCATTATTCTCTTTAATCCATAGGAGTTCATTTCATTTCCAAACCTCCTGGTTTAGTTAGTTATTTACCTGGTAGCTGTGTTGCACTTTTACTGAGGTGGGCAAGGGACAGCACTTGGCTTGAGATGAGAGCCTGGCTTTGACGCTACACATGAAGATGAGCCAAGGAAGACTCCAGCCACAGGAAACACTCTGGTATTGCCTCCTGGCTCTCACGGTGACCTAATGCACTGAGTCATTTCATGACTTTTCAGTTTCAGATCTGTTTGGACATGTCTGGTGGCTGGCTGGCATTTTGTTGGACCATAAATCAGACTGTGGCTTTGTTTTGAAGCCATTTCAATACTGGCAAAGCAAACGTTTTATAGGCATATGTAAGAAGATTTTGTTCTGAGAATAAGAGCAGGCCATACCTGTAGGGAGATCTAGTATTTTTTGAAGGAAAAAAAAAAGGATGAAATACCATAACCATTTACTCAGAAGCCAAAAGCAAGAGGGATCTTACACCTGAGCTATAAAACTCAGAGCAGGGTCACACTGCCTTCGAAACCCCAAACAGCGAACTCAGCCGTGGGAAGTAATCTGGTCATGACATCCACGAGGTTAGCAGGGTAAACTGGTGATGCATACCCATGCTTTGTATTATACCATGTTTCATATATACCCATGCTTCACTATTCACATAATCTAACAACATCGCAAACATAGACCCATGCCATGTTGCTGTTGGTATCAGTTTTGAGTCCTTATTGTGGGATTTGACCTCCCAGCTCTTACCATGGAGACATGCCCTAGCAATTATGTTTATGTCCTTTTTTATTTTTATTTTTATTTTTTTTTTTTAAATTATAATGACCTCAGGTAGCTTTCCTGTGCTTTAGCTTGTAGGGCGAATTTGGACTCAGCTCTGTCTGTGGTCAGATTTCCTGGTGGAGCCCTATGCACTGGATATCGAGAAGGAAAGGTTTTCATGAACAGCTGAGGTCATCAAAGCCTAGGCCTTATTTTATAAGAAAACAAAAGGGAAGAAAAAGTGTACAGAAGATGCAGCGATGAAAACGTATCCCAATACACATGGCAGGAGAGCTCTTAAGTGCAGCCTCTCTGAAGGAGAGTGGAAAGGAAATTAACTGATGACAGGAATTGATTTTAAAGGACTTATTGCTCCGTGGAGTGTCTTTTCTCTTGTAAGATCTCACTGCTCATATAAAAAAAGTGATTACATGGTCTTTAAACACAGATTGAACATATAGGGGCAAAAAATCCACAAAGGATTTCTTCCTATACCTGGAAAAAAAAAATCCATTTTTTAAATACTGCAAAACTGATTTGAAAAGAAAACTTCAAATACTGGTAGAATAAATTGGACCATGAAGGCATGTCACTAATTTGCCTGGTTTCAGCAAACCAGCATGTGAATATTATTAATTACAGAGCAACACAGGCAGCATCCATCTTTACAATGATGATATAATCATATCTGTGGTTCACAAATTTTTGTCCAAAGGCCTATATATTTGTCCTGGCAGGAATATGTTCCCTGTACACTTTCTGAACAACAGCCATTAATCTCCAGCACTATCAACATTGATTTTCAACATCTACTGATTAGGGGCCCAAGAAGAAATGAGGAGCAGTTTTCATCTATGTTTACCGTTCCCTCTTCTATTGCATGTTTGGAACACCCATCCCTCCACCTCCCAGGAATAAAAGGACATTTACGAAGACAGCATCCCACTACAAATCATTGGGTTTTTCAAGAAAAATAATTACTTCCATAGGTATGTCAGTGATAAAAGG
>NW_010142859.1:0-9067 GCF_000699245.1 Pterocles gutturalis | reverse complement strand
CGGGGGCCCCTCCCCCCGCACACGCGCGTGTTGAGGAACCGCGTTTGTTCCGTCAGCGGAGCGTTGCGCTGGGGGAGGGGGTGCGCGGGGCCGCTCCCGGCGCCTGCTGTTGGTAAAACCGGTCATGCTCCGAAAACGGCCGTCCTCACCTTTCTGGTTTTTGGTAAGCAAACTATAGTTCAGGTCGAGGTGGACAGTAGACACTTCAGTGAGCATCACTTTCCCCATCTCATTTATTTCTGGTCAGTGAGTGCACGCGCTGTGGAAGAAAACTGGCATCCGGATAAGCCGTTGACATTGGTACATTTGCAGTGTTCTGTAAAGTGAGGGTTTGCTGAACATAGGCACTTAAAGAGACTGTGTGCCTCTTTAACAATAGCGTTTTCCTCCAGAATCAGGCATTATTATATCACCTTTAAATTAGAAACAATAAAAATGTGGTTATTTAATAAAGAATCTTCTTTGTGGTATAGCATTCTTGCACTTGAGTGGGAAATAATTACTGTTTCAGTTGGGTTTGGCTTGGCTTTTTTAATATACTAAAATATGTATTTAATCATAACTTATTTTCTAGACAGGTGAAATCAGAGTGTTGCATGTCATCTTCTTAAATCTGGTATTACCACGAACTCTCCTACTTACTGGCAAAATTCCTATAAACAGGCCTTTTTAATAGTCAGAGCTATGTTTAAAATCAGTATTTGTTGGAGAGGTGAGGGTGAAAGTTCCTGAGTGAGGGAGGAGTGATGGCTAACACTAACATACCTTAGTGGCCAATGTAGCCTACAAAAATAGTGAAAATTAAGCTGGTGTTTTAGTGGTCTCTTAAGAAGCTTTTTTTTTTGTGGAATGTCAGTCTCTTTACAAAACAGGTTGTGTTTCTGTATGTCTGGAAAGGGTGGTGTGTAAGCTTTTTTTAAAATCACCAGTTCTGGGGGGCTTGTAAAGGCAAGCGCTCAGAATGTAAAATACCCAGTTTCCATTTCATTAGGAAAGTATCCTGTGAATTACCAGCCTTTTATGCTCAAAACTGGTCAAGTTAATAAATGTAATAAATGTAGTAGGTTTAAGCAAGAGCTTCTCCAGAGTGGTTTCATTCATCACAAAGAAGTAAAGATGTGCTACAATAAATTTTTGGTAATCCTAATGTGTAATATGTTTCACATTTAACCTTACCCACTCTGATATATTTTATTTTTAAATTACATTGATGTTTAATTGCATAAATAAACGGCTTATTAAAGTAGTGTATTTCTGTAGCTTGTAATACATTGCTGTTTTAACTTGAAGAAAAACAATGCACACTTAAGGTTTTATTTTATTTTGCAAGGGAGAATTCATTATGCAAAAGCTTGAATTATTGTTTGCATACTGAAATAAAAGGTATTCTGTAAAGTAAGAGTTTTAATATTGTGATGCCATATCACCAAGGGTTTTAGCATTCAAAAATTGTAACTCATTGTTTGCAGCCTATGTAAAGCATGTGGCTTAACATGAGGCTTGGATTTTGGCATTTTTTATCCATATTAAAGTTCATCCTTTTTACCCATTGTGACTACTGTTTTCATGTTAAGTGCACTTAAAAAAAAAAAAAAGTTCGAAAACCCCAATTCTTTTACAGGTTGGATTAAAATATTTTTTTCCTACTGCATCCTCTTTATGAAGGCCTCTGGATTCTGGTTTCCTAGAAGTCTCTTATTTTGTTATGGTCAGTTACCTCCCTTTGGTCAATTTTCTTCAGTTTCACTAGGTTGTCCTCAACATTTATTTTTTTTTATTAAGCTGACAGACTTCTGTTTCTTACTTCCAGTGTTAAGATAGGCCATAATTTCCTACCAGTGTCTTTAGCAATACTACCATGAAGTTTTCTGCACCCTAGGCTACCACTGGTGCAGTTGTGTAGTAAGGCAGGTGTACCTTAAGTAAGCGTTGAAGCCAGTCTAACAGTGGTCTTGCAGAGCATTGTGGACCTCAGTTCCCTGTGTCTCTATGGAAGGAGAAACAACAAAGCATTGTGATTGAGGCAGTTGTCTCCAGCAAGTCTGAAGTTGTGATATGTGGGAAGAAAGAGCAGACAGTGGAATGTTGGATGTAGGGAGGGTGGAAGGGTAAAGGTATTGTAAAGGTTAAAGACCCAGCTGGGGTTTAGGAGGCACCAGATGCAGTGCAAGTGAGATGTCTTCACTGCCTTTAGGCTGAGCTTAGCTGCAGGCATTGTTAGGCTGCTATACTGTGTAGATCAGGAGCCCAAGCTATGTTACATAGGTTGTCTCCTCCTTGCATTATTATTGTAGAACAGATTGGGGCAGAGGGGCAAAGAAATGTGATGTAGCAACCACTACCACAGTATATTTTAAATTCTTGCACTGTGTTGACTATGCCGCACCCAAATTAATTTCTGCAGAACCAGCTGAATGATGTCAGGACTTAAAATCTGTTAGGTCCCAGCCAGATTCCTGGCAAGGTCTACGTGGTGTTTAACAAACCAGAATTTCCAAGGTCAGTTTTTAGAATACCAGATACTTAGCCCTGTTTATGTCATAGGAATCCACATTTGTAGACTGAAAGGCTGCATCACCACTGTTTGCCAGAAAATTCCCTGACAGACTCTTCCCAGTGTCTGCATGTGTCAAGGTTCCAAAGAGTGCACACTTGCACCTATGTATGTCTTTACATTTTTCTGGACCTTAATGTACACATCTAGTTTCATTTCAGTCATGTGGTGGTTGTCTCCTGTACTCTCTAACAAGACCTTTGTTGTGCTCTCTGCTGCTTTCAGCTGTGGCAGAACCACTGTTCTTGTCCACTTAATAAATATACATGCTTACCAAGCATCAATTTTATCTGAAGATTTGATGCAATATTTGCTTTACCCCTATGGTAGTTGCCTTCTAATCACATTAATTTTGTGCTTCCTGTAACTAAGATACATACCTCAGTCTGTGATGAATTTTACTTTACATGAATATGAATCTGGTCCAAGGCTGAGCTGTGGAAAAAAAGGTGGCTGCATTGTCTCTGACTATAGAAAAGACCTCTAAAGCGATCTGTTCCAGTTTCTTACTGGTAGTTTTGTCCCTTCCTACTCCATCCTCTCATTCATGCCCTTTGTCTCTTTGATATAGTACATTACTATTGTGTTTAGAATTCAGAAACTTGCATAATGTTATTGTAGTTAACTTTAAATATTTTTAAAATAGATGTCATCGAGCACAATACTGAAAGAAGTTTATTCTTGCAGGGTTGTGTGGGTTTAACATCTCAGGAGGAGCCATTTGAAAGAAACTCCTCTAAGAGCATATTGCTTTATATGATAGGTAGTAAAATTTGGTTTGCTGTCACTGTTTACATTTACTGTAGGAACTGGTTGTAAACAGAATTGACACAAGGATTGGTAGAGGAAGACTTGAATTAGTAACACGGTGGGTTTTTTGAGCTTTTACACAATTCTAAACAATCTCTCTCTCTCCCTCTATATATATATATACACACCAAGAAGAAGTTAAAGCAGAAAATGTGTCAAAGTGGTAGCATTTCATGAGGAAGGAATGGTAATCATTGCTAATCTAAAACTCTTGATTTGTTCAGGGATGTGAACCAGCCCAGGTTAGGTTGGAGGGGGGGACAGTAGTTACAAAAAGTTCCTTTTAAAATTGTTTAAGATTAATATGCTGGGTTACATCTGTTCATAGTGACCCAGTCATAAAGGACAAAATTTTTTTTCAGGATTGTGTGCACAACTGAATTGACTTAGTGGTAGAACAGAAGAAGGCAAGGCATTAAAAACAGGTTTAAGAAAGTACAAGGATTGATAAGTTGTAACTGTAGTGTAGTGAAGGGATGTGTTACTGAAGAACGTATTTTAAAACTTGTTCTGTGCACATATAAGAGAAACACTTGGGATAGACAAATCTGTGAATTAACCTAACTGGACAACTAACGATGCTCATTAAGTTGCATGTTAATGTATTTGAAATTATATTCATTGGGTCTGTTACAGTCCAGGCTATGCTAACCTGTGCGACAGCCAAGACAAAACCTTCAAACAGTAACTTCTGTCTTAATGGGCATGAAACTCCTTTTGAATGTTGAACCAATTTGACTGAGGTAGCCATTAAAATTCCTGCCTTTTTGTGTTCAACAGCCTATAGGTCTTGTTTGTAGAAGTTCTAATTTCATAATGAGTGGCAGTTTTAAAGCATCTTCTACTGGCCACCTCACAGGTGGAACTGTTTAAATACAGTTCCTTTCCACTGCAGAGGATTCTTTTGTGGAAACAGGAGGCTGCTTTTAGCAATTGGATGCATTAGGTGGTGCAAGTACTTGAAAGAGGTGTTTGCCCTAGGTGTTTTCTTACACACTTGAGTCAGGAGGGCTCATTCTCAGAGGCCTGGGGAAACTGTTAACTGTCGCTTTTAGGAGTAAGGTATAAACCAAGAATTTTTCCTTGAAGGTGATTCATAAATGACTTTTAGTAAACACTAGAAGTCAACTTTGTTTCTTCTGTTATTCTTCACTCATACATCCTTTATGAATTCAAATTTAGATTTTGTGCATTTGATGTCTTTTGCAGGAAGGAGCTCCTAGACTTTTTGTTGGATAATTTGGTTTTGGGTCTTTTCAGATTTTGGAAATAAAGATCATAAAGATCGTTTTACACTCTTAATATCTGTGAAACTAAAAGTCCATTGCTATTTGTCTGTTATAAGTAATAAAAGGGAAGCTGTGAATCAGGCTATATGATAAAAATACAGATAGATACTTGTGGACATGAAACGTTCAGAGAGTTGTCTGTGGGATAGAAGCCTGATTATGTGGGAGGTGTACTGAATATAGTTATCAAAAGCAGAGAGAAAGCATTTTTCCAGTTTGTATGCAACAATTCTTTACAACATTTTTTTTTTTGGCAGTAAAGAAAAATTAAAAGCCAGTATCTATCTGATTAGGTGCAGTTTTACGGTAGTTTAAGCTGATCTAAGTTGTGACTGCTGGAGTCCTGTATAGTTTTGCATCCTTTATTCTGCATCACATCTGATCCTGAAATCAAGGCATTGAATCTCTGTAAAGTTAATCACTTTTCTAGTAGGATTATTTTTCTGCTCATTTAACTACCTGAACTGTCTTGTTACAGGATGAGGTAAACTCAGGTGCCTCTGTTAACCAGAGGGAGGGACTGAAAATGCTTGTCTAGGGACAAGGTCATGGCAGTGGACAAACACCAAAGAATTAAGTATGCACCATGTTGGCTATTGGCTGTTGTGTAGGCAGTACAATTAAAAATATAGTAATCAAAAGCCACATACCCTTGAACTGTGATAACAGCAGATCTAAGCACAGTGTAGTTAACATGCAGTTTTCAAAACTGCGATCAAATGTCTTTCTGCCTGTAGTTAAGCTAGGTTGAAAGTCAAGCTCTTTGTTCCCTTTCACCACGTGGTTGCAAAAGATGTCCTCACGGGTTTGGTGTGTAACTGCATGCATCTTTGCTTATGTTCCTACTTCTGGCAAAACAGTCCAGACTGGAAATCCTAAGTGTTGATTTCTCCAGTATATATACTAGGAATTATTATTTGTGAAGGTGCAAGGTAATGAGGCCTTGTTCTGGCTCAGATATAACCAGGACACTAGTTTGCCTGCAGTGGAGTTTGCCTCTCTGAAATGTGGCTTTTATGGCTTTTAATCCATCCTGGAGATGGATAGGGACAGCAGAAAGAGTGCTCACTGGCCTTAAGAAGTTAGGTGTTTTCTTACCTGTGACACAAGGTACAAGCAATTCCAGGCAGCCCAGTTTAAAACCCTAATCATATTTTCAATTCTGTAGAGCTGCTGTAATTTTTGTCTTACGTAGCTGCATGGAGAACTTTTATCTCCTGCTGTTAAGTGAGTATTTGCTAATTTAGGAAATTAGTATCTTTTTTTTTCTCCAACAAAAGAATGAACATTTCACTACACGTTTTACACAGATGAGGAATCCTGTATCAAATATACAAAATTAATGTAGGGTTTCAATGATTATGCATCTATCAGCATTTATTTTCTCACCAGCTTAACTTATTTCAGCCTTTCTGAGCTTATTGCCCTATAGTTGCATAGGTGAAATTAAATTCCTGGAAGCCTTAACTGTTTCATTCCAGTGTCAGCTGAGTTTTGTGTGTCACATGGAAAGCTTTGAGATAATACAACTGAACTACTACTGAAATAGTTGAGGTGTGCTTTAGTGGTCCGTTATACTTTTTCCTGTTTGAAAGTCACTACTTAAATTGCAGGACCTTGTGCTTCCACAAATGCTTCAGTTGTTTTATATAGGGTGGGGTTTTTTGTTGCAGCTGACATTTCTGTCTAATTGAATGCAGAATAATATATGCTTGATTGAATATTTGAGACAAGTAGATTTCGAGTGAGATGGAATATGATGAGAAGCAATGCTTACCGCTGGCGTGGGCAAATTTGAATTAGTGCTTTATTGAATAAAGAACATTTCAACTTTTGGTCATATATAGAGATCACTTGTATAAATAGTCTTTAAACTTTGGAAATTTCAGCTTCAGTGCTGTCTTCTGTAAGCTGAAATATGTTTATGCATGTCCTTTTGGAAGAAATAAAACCACTTGTTTGTTTCATACTGTGTTTTGCGTCTTAAGCCCTTATCAGTTGAACTATAACACGCGTTATTACAGAGTCAGAATTTTGATGGATTTAGGGATGTAAAACTTTTCATATTGAAATTATACTACTTTTGAACTGACAGCTTTGAGCTATTTTTAATTTGATTTTTTAAATTCAATAAATTTTATAATTTAGTTTGCTGTGGGACTTGCTACTTGCCTTCCAAGCTACACTGCTTTGCACTGAGCAGTTAATGTTAAGAATGACTTGAAAACCGAATTGAAAAGAGTAGTGATCTTAAAACTCCTAGAAAAGCCCCTCGTACTGATTTTTTTCCTTTTCCCCTTTTATGCATGGCTGCTATTACATGTCAGTTTAACAGTTCTGCAACATTTTTTATAATTTATCCATTTTATAAGTAAATTTAATTTAAAACCTTTTAAGGGATATGCCTTGAATTATATTCTGATAGGAGGACTGACATAAAAACTGGTAGTGCAGAAAAATATTCAAAAATATGGTGGCTTTTTAAAATGATCAGGTAGAATTGTAATGTACAACATAAGCAACTGTTGTATAGTAGTGCGTTTGCAGAGGTTGGCAAAAGCAAAGGGACAGGGCATGCCTGAAAATAAAGTTGATGTTCCTAAGTGACTAAGGCTTTTACTGCATTTGCTAGCCCCAGCTTTTTCTTTTTTTTTTTAAGAAGTAATACCTCTGTAGTGTCTAGTTACCTTCTCCTTTCCCTGTATAAGTGTGTGATGCACCTTTGATAGAGTATGAGTTCTCCCTGTTCTGGTTTCTGTCTTTTTCATCTTGAGAGCTGTGTATTAACCTGGATCCAATATTAATAATTAAAATTATTTTGCAGAAATAATCTTTTAGCAATTTACAGAGGTTTTTTAAGAATTTTCTTACAGTAAGTCAGTCACACTGTGCTATACAATACAGAATAGTATATTCCTGCAGTAATTATGTAGCTAACTTGTTAAATTTCACAAGAAAGGTCTTGTAGTAATAATTTACAGGTTATTATCGTTAGATCTCACAAAGGCAAGAATTTACTTGATAGTGTGATTTGAAACTACTAACATCTGCCTGAAAATGAGTCAAGTTTGGAAAGTTAGTAAATAAGCTGTTTGGAGTACAGGTCAGAACAGTATTTAATGCTTAATAAAAAACAATACCATTTAGGGTTGTAACAAGCATGTATTTTAAGGCTTGTCTGTATGTATTTCATCAGATGGTAATTTTTTTTCATCTGCTTTGTGCTAACCTAAATCTAGAAGAAATTTCTGAAGATGATTAAGATATTTCCATGAATCTTTAAAAGAACACTTGAACCTATACTGTAACAGTGACTATGTTAACAATTTCACATTCAGTTTGGCAAAGCTTTTAGTATCAAAAAAGCTTTTAAACTCCAGTATGAATGTCTGAGTGTAAAAAAAAAAAAAAAATAAAAAGGCAGTTTAAGGTACTTAGTGACAAAGCTACAGGAAGGCAACTGTAAGAATACACTGATTGCGGAATTATGAAGTTAACTAATTGTGCTTGGATAACGTATATGTTGCTGATAGAACTTGTCATCTCCTAGTGTTCTTGTTAGTCTGTAATTTGTGATATGAAATACTTACTGTCCTGCATGTATAGAATGACCCGCGCAGTAATCTGGGTTTGGCTGAGGTCTGTAAAAGAAAAATTGGTCTGAATTTACTTTTTGCATCTTAAAAGTTTCAGGTCAGCTGCTTAAAATTCATAGTGCAGTAAATTTTCTGGCAAACTCAAATTTGTTCTAGTGTTTTAGAAACATTTAGTCAGTTTAGTCTATCTTTTTTGCTGGATCACCAAATATATAGAACTTGTTGTGGTAAGAGTATTGTCTTACGGGACAACTTGTTTTTCAGATAAAACTAGAATTTAGTAACTCCAGCATGAAAACTGAGATCTGGAATGTTATGTTGTCAGAATGTTGTCGTTAGCTTGAATTTGTAGCTGAGACAGAACTTTCCAAACTTTGCTTGTGATCTCTTATGTCGTCCTTTTTAATTTTTCTAGGCTGCCGAATATGTCCCAGAAAAAGTGAAGAAAGCTGAAAAGAAACTAGAAGAAAATCCATATGACCTTGACGCTTGGAGCATTCTCATTCGAGAGGCACAGGTTTAGTGACATAGGATTACATTTCCTTATCTATGGTCCACTCACACTATTTGGTTCTGGAGTAAAATCAGCATATTCATTTACATAAATCATAATATTGTAAATGCTGTCTTGATTTTCGATTTTTAGAATCAGCCTATAGACAAAGCACGGAAGACCTATGAACGCCTTGTTGCCCAGTTCCCCAGTTCTGGCAGATTCTGGAAACTGTACATTGAAGCAGAGGTTAATATTTTTACATTTTTTCTTATGTAAGATTTAATATATAAGATAAGATTTAAAATATAAGATAAGATTTAAT
>NW_010142858.1:0-1696 GCF_000699245.1 Pterocles gutturalis | reverse complement strand
CCAGCAGCCGTGCATTGCACACACACCCCTCAGCAGCCAGGCATTGCACACACAGCCCAGCAGCCGGGCATTGCACACTCACACCACCCAGCAGCCGGGCATTGCACACACACACCCCAGCAGCCGTGCATTGCACACACACCCCTCAGCAGCCGGGCATTGCACACACACCCCTCAGCAGCCGGGCATTGCACACACACCCCTCAGCAGCCGGGCATTGCACACACACCCCTCAGCAGCCGGGCATTGCACACACACCCCTCAGCAGCCGGGCATTGCACACACACCCCTCAGCAGCCGGGCATTGCACACACACCCCTCAGCAGCCGGGCATTGCACACACACCCCTCAGCAGCCGGGCATTGCACACACACCCCTCAGCAGCCGGGCATTGCACACACACCCCTCAGCAGCCGGGCATTGCACACACACCCCTCAGCAGCCGGGCATTGCACACACACCCCTCAGCAGCCGGGCATTGCACACACACCCCTCAGCAGCCGGGCATTGCACACACACCCCTCAGCAGCCGGGCATTGCACACACACCCCTCAGCAGCCGGGCATTGCACACACACCCCTCAGCAGCCGGGCATTGCACACACACCCCTCAGCAGCCGGGCATTGCACACACACCCCTCAGCAGCCGGGCATTGCACACACACCCCTCAGCAGCCGGGCATTGCACACACACCCCCAGCAGCTGGCCGTGCATTGCACATGCCTGTGTACCCCCCAGCAGCTGGACATTGCACACACACACCCCAGCAGCTGGCCGTGCATTGCACACACACACCCCAGTAGCTGGCCATGCATTGCACACACACACACAGTGTTTCACACACTGCTCGCTATGCACTGCACATACACGCTACCTGCACCTTGCATGCCGACACGCCTGCTGCATGCTTTGTATGTGTGCTGCTGCTGCTGTGTGGGCTGAGGAGGCTCTGCAGCCTCGGTGGGTGCATGTGCATGCGTGCTTGCACATTTGCACATGTGTGTTTGTGCATGTGCATGCCCATGCCTGCAGCACAGCCACCCAGACAGCCTAGTGGAAACCACAGCTCAGCCCTGCAGCTGCGGGCTGTTTGCTCTCCCAGAGGCTGTGCAATGTGCAGGGGCCAGATCCTGCGCCATCCCATGGTGTGTGCATGGCCCTGGGGCCACCCAGCCCCGCTTGTGTCCCCCTGGCCCCCAGCCCCATGCAGTTGGCCCAAGCCAAGCCACGCTGCGTCCTTGTCCCTCCCAGCTCCATCCCTTCCCCAGCTGTCGCTCAAAGCTGTCACCAAGGCCAGCCTCGCTATAAGACTCCCAGCCGCTGGCACCCTGGGCTTGGGAGCGCCTGCAGAGCTGGGGGCACGCTGCTCTGGCACCCCCTGACCCGCTGCCCGGGGGGTCTGGCCTGGGGGATGCTGCAGGGATGGACACACGCACCCGTGTCGCATCCCCTGGAACTCCCTTTGCTGCAGCCAAGCTCCGTTTCCTGCAGCGGGAGGAGGACGCGGGGAGGCAGCGTGTGGGGGGTGTCCCCGTGTGACCTCCTCGGCCTCCCTGTGCGAATCCTCCCGCCGTGGTCCGGCCAGGCTGGAGCAGCCCAGAGCTGCTGCCAACTCCTGCACATCGCTGCTGCTCTTCCTGCATCAGCTGGGAGAGGTGCTGGGGACGAGGGGCAGCCAGGTGAGCAGGGGTGTGCA
>NW_010142857.1:0-32468 GCF_000699245.1 Pterocles gutturalis | reverse complement strand
TCGGGGCGAGGTGTCCGCCGTCACGTGAGAGCCCAGGACCCGGCCCGGGGCGGTGGCGGCACGCTGGCAGCAGGGCTGCCCGGCTGTCTGTCCTGTCGCTGCGCTACACCAGAGGACGGGGCTCAGCAGCGGCTTATCCAGCTGCGGTGACACCGGCTTGGCGTCACCCCCGGGGGCAGCGGAGACGCGGGTAATATCCAGGCAGATTTGACCCCGTTTCCCGCAGTTGTTGTGTTTACTCTTGTCCATGAGATCAGTTGCATCTTCACTGCAGTCTTTTAAATGTGCTTGTTAGCTGCCAGCATCCTCTTAGCCCGATTTACATACATGAGAGAGGTGAATATATGCGTGAAACAGGCCCTAGTTCATGGGTTTGGATTATTTAGATGCGAGGTAAACACACTTTAGCACCTTCAAGACATGAAGGAGTCAATAAATCCTCTCTCAGTCTTTATTGCAATTGCCTGTTCTGGGCTACCAGAACTTAAATTCTTTTCAATAATGCTCTACAAGTTGCATGTTGCAATTGAATACCATTGCTATGATACAAATGGTGTGACAACAAATTACATACCGTTCTCTCTTCTCTTCAGCTTGGTTGTGCTTGGGGTTGGTTTTTTCCCTCCTCTGTTCTCCTTTGTTGTTTCTGATTGAAGCCCACTTCACTTAAAAAGCCCCAACTTCCCCTTTTAAGAGCTTCATCCTTGTGGCTGACAAGTTTAACAAACCTGAAGAGCAAGACTATGTGCACATAGGCCCTTCTCAAGGGTGTCTGGACACTGGTCTACCTAACTTGAAGGTTAAAGCTCTTGTCAGAGTCAAGAGCTTATGAGAAATCAGACTGGCAAAAGCAAACAGGATGGATGTGTTTCTGGTGATGTGGTTGTTAGGAAGGTAGCTCTTGCATTCTGGATTAATTAAATTTCTTTTGAAGGACATTATGCTTGCTCGCAGGTACTGCAAATACTGGTAATATGGCCTGCAGGGTAGCTGGATGGGTCAACCAACGCTGGCTACAAGAGGCTGTGCCCAGTCTTGAGAATTATCCTGGACTACCCCTGAAAGTGGCTATGTCAAGGGAAGGCACCAGAAGCCTGGCAGATCACTATCAGTCCTATTATACCGCTTTCTTAAAATGCTCAGTGTATTTAAATCACCTTATAAATTACACACATTACAAGCACTGCTGGTACAATGTGGCAAAGCATCAAACTCCCAGATAACCCACTGAATTAGTGAAGTATCTGGGAGACAGTGCTCTCCTCACCAGGCATGGCTGAGGGGCAGAGATCAGTATGGGCTACATAACGCCAGCGTTGGAGGTGAGGGGATTGCATAATTCCCTTGGCGATTCCGTGTATATATTGAAAAAGAGAACCTGAGTTTCATAGTGCTCCACAGGTAGATGTCTGGGAGGTAGAAAACCAGCACCCCAGCATGTCTGGAGAAATAAATGGAACCTGTCTGCTGCTTTGTTGTCAGACCAAGACAGCGCACAGTTATCCTAAAGCAGGTTAACCTGTACAGCATTTATTTCACTTCTTTGCTGCAATTTTCAGTTAAGAGCAGAAGATGCAATCCTCTTTGCAGTTCTTCCTGCTGTGACATCACCCAGTGCTGGTGCCAGAACAGTTACTCAGCAGGCCTTCATCCCTTGGACAGTTTATCCTGCCCAGATACACTGGGGTTGTTTTGAAGCAGTGTGCCATAAAGATATTTTTAAGGCATAAAATATTCTGAACACATTCTAATTTCTGTTACTGTTTTGAAGAGACCAAAAATGAAAGGTATTGATTCAGTTCTTTGCATGATGCGTGCTATGGAGCCAAATCACGACTTTGAATGCAGAATCTGTGACAATTATAGTACTTCCCACATTATTGTCACACTGCAAAAAATGGCACTGCTCCACACAGTTGTTATGAGAGAATATAAAGCAAAGCATTTATGTGTACTGCTCATCAGCAGTTGTATTGCTTTACATGCATTAGACGTGAAAGTTCAACGTGTAAAGTCATGTACTCAGACCTAATCAAACAGCATGTACTTCATACATTCATTTGTTTAAACTGTAACAAATGTGTAGCAACAGGATCTTACTCCTACACCTTATGGAAATAATGGAAGCAACTAAAGCAGGATTATTCATAACTTGAAAATTGTTTTGCAACTTTATTTTATTACACAAAAAATAAAAAAAGCAACCCCAAAACAAAACCCCAGCCCTGGATAACTTGGATCCAGATCCCCCCAGACTCTCCTTGTAATTCACACTTACCAAGCTCTGGGTTTTGTTTCAGCTGTCACACTCCTTACTGCCTTGAACTTTGCCAAACACTGTCCAGGCCAACTTTGAACAATACATTTCATACAGTTTTATGTGGAACCTTTAACCTGGGGTTTCTTCACATCCATGATGCCCTTACTCTGGTCATAACACCTAATGTAATAGTGCCAACAGGCATCCAAAAAATAGGAATAAAGCTCATCGTTGGCACAGAGGCTGTGAGCCTTCTACCAGTATCACCCAAACCAGCTTTTTAGTGACCTTAGTCACTTGAGTGACTCCAAACTCCCTGGAGTCACATGTGCTCCCACATGCAGAGAATCCATCTCTGCACCTTCAGCCCCTCTCTTACTCGGTATTTTAACCAGCCCATTGGCCCCCAGGAGCTGAGTGGATACTGGTACACTCACAGGCCATGCTGAAGCGCCATCGCCGGGAAGTGATGAGCACTCCCACTTCCCACCGACTGGGAGGCACTCAGCACCTCCCCAGAGGCCTACCGAAATGTGGCCAAATCTAGGTATTGCAGACGTCCCCTTACGTGCAAGGTGTTCTCTCTTAAAATACGGTGTGTAGTAAGAGCTGCAGATACAAACAAATCAATCCAAAGGCTGGAAGCATATCAAGGGTGCCCTCAAAGGTAGAGTGATAAAACACACAGAGCTGCATGAACAAATCTGCAACCTGCTGAAAATAGGGTTGTAAACAAGTTAGGGAAGTGGTCAAAATAGTAACCCCAAAGGAAAACCAGAGAAACAAGGATAAAAGAGGTTTAACTAAGTTCATAGGCCCAAATCTGCTGTATGGCTATCAAAACAGCTAATACTTAGGGAGTTTTGTTGTACTAAGGACTGAAAGTTTGAGTAGAACCGTTCACTGCTCATAGTAATAAATGTGAAAAATGTACTGTTAAAAATAATAGCAATAATAGCAAACCTTATGGAAAATGACTGCTCTGAGTAGCTTGGAGTATGTTCTTGTCTTATTCCAACATTAAATTAATGCAAAACAGCACATGTAAAGGAGCAGTCTACTGCCTGAAACTGTTTTTTACCTACAGTTGTTGCAAGCAACATTGAAGGTTGAAAGACTAAAGATTCTGGAAGTCTAATCTAAACATTAGATTATGTCCCAGGATATTTTACTGCATTTCTCATCTCTCCCCTGCAGAGTGGGTTTGTTTTGCTTGTTTACGTGGGTGTTCAACATCAACAGGAGAAAAAGACATTTTAAAAAAATAGGACAAATATAATAGAATTTGCTTCACACAAAACCTGTAAGATCCTAGTTAATATTCCAGAATATCTCAGGGGGTTTTGAGGAGGCAAGCAGATTGAAATAAGGTATTAAGATTAAAACAATAAAAAACAACAGATGGGACCTTGGACATAAATCAAACTACAATGCGATAAGCAAAAGACAACTTAAAGCAAAACGTGCTTCTGCCACATTTTATGAAGTACAATCTTTAAGAAAAATTATCTGAGGCTTCAGTGCTTCACTAACATTAAGATAACACATGTCTGACAAACAAACCCCATTTCTCAATGCAGCACTTAACTGTAGGCTTGAGATGTTTCCATTGCGCATTCACAGCACACATAATTACCCAGGAGAAGGACAAGGTTAATTTCTTTAGAAGCCTTCTGTAGGTGCTAAGTTCACCTATGTGTGATGTTTTTCCAGTTTTCTGAACATGCTAAATGACGGCAGCAACACTAAGCAAAACCTCGTCGTGAGTGTCCAGCTGCTGAAGGAGGGGGGGCAACTGGAGTCAAGCTTGGTTCACCAACATGAGCTCTGGCTAGCTGAGAGTGATGGCAACTGTTCTGGGGTTCTGTTGAGGGAAGAGAATGAGCAGCAGAAAAGGCATGTTGTCCACCGTGTTTCCGAATCCTGTGTTTTGTTAACATTGAGAAAAGTGGCCTAGTTCGTTTAAACAAGACACAGTTTGATCTCCCCCGGGTGTCCTTCAAGAAAGATGCTCAATAATAATTTGTACATAACTCCTCCCCTCCAACAACAAAACTCTCCTTCCTTTTAGGAAGCAAGTAATTTTTATTTAAAATTATCTTCCAAAACCTCAATATTTTTAGCACGTATTTATAGAGCTTGCACATATAATACAGAGATTTGTCTGTATTTGTGCTGTGAATAGAGATATAACCTGTTTCTGTATTTCTATTCTCAGGGCAGAAGAATGTATATGAACTATACAAGGAAACTTGGTTTACAAACATTAAACACTGATTGCTTCTGCAAGCCACCAGCACAATTTCTGTACTGTGAGTATAATGGAACTATATACGGTAAAATATTGATTTCAATTGTTGACATTATCAGTTTGATAAATGACAGTAATTCAGTAATGTAGGTTTTATGGCCCTATTGAAGGATGATAAACATCCTGTATATGTGTTGAACAGGCATATAACTATAGACACTCTTCACTTAAGAGAGCAGAGAAGAGAGTTCACTCCTTCTGATTAAGGCCTACAATCTTGTTTTGCTTCTGTTTGTTTTTATAACATTTAGAAAAGCTAAAGAGGTTGTGAAAAGCATGTTGGCATGGCTTATTCATGCACTGAGGGGCAGTGACAAAATGATTTTGCTGCTCTCTCTGAATACATATACTAGCCCTGTAGTTAAACTAATTAACTTTAGCAGAGTGTGTGATGAAGTGGGAGCATGGGATTCTCTGATTTGGAAAAACATCTACTTAGAAATAATGGATCAAGCAGTGTTCTGAATCCTCCTTGCATTCAGACATGGGGGCAGGGGAGCTTTTAACTACTTTGGTTACGTCTCAAGTAGACATCAGTTTGTCTCAGTTGTGCCATCCTGTCCTCTTGAATTGTGCCTCGCATTCAGCCTGACTTTGCCTCCAGGAGAGCCAGAGAGCCATCAATGAGAGGATGTGATCTTTGAGAAGATGAAGAAAGCAAAGCTGGGCAAAGTCCCAAGCCCCACTGCTGTTAGCAGCCAAGGCCTCTTCCAGTGCTCAGCCAGAGTGTCAGGCTCACTCTGTTCAGCAGTTGCATGCAGACATCTCCAGCAGTCATGGCTGGCATAGCTAGGCTGATGCTTCATAGTGGCAAGCCTGCAGGTTTTCTCTTGTCCTTGGAGCAGAGACCAGTAAATCCTTGGAGTAGGTCTACTTTGGGTCTTTCCAAAGAAGCCTCAACAGCCTGCCCAAAGCAGCAGGTTTGTGCAGTGGTGGTAGAAGGAAGGCGATGTGGACAGCTGACCCTCATGTGTTGCCTGGCTTCCCTGAAAACGCTTGCAACCTGCCTGGAAGCTCACAGAAACCCTTTTGCTACAGGAGAAACCACAGCACAACAGCCACCCTGCACTGCGTGCTGGGCTGTGCTTGTCTCCCCCAGGAGAGGGGCAGCCGCCTAAGCACACTTGCCTCATGGCTGCATGCTGAGGAAAAACTCCAGAGGGAAGAGCTGCTGCTCAGCTCCACCATATGGACTCCATCCGCATGGAGCCAGAGGTGTCCCAGCTGGCATCCCAGCAGGGGTGGATCATGAAACAACCTGCCCTTCCTCCTGCTTCCCTCCTTCCTTCCCTGCCCCAGCAGAGTGCAGTTCACCTGCATGTCTCCTGCACCCAGCCTGGAACAGAGGAAGGCTTCCCACTCTGCAGCTTGTTGGCTGCTGCTGGTTTGCAGCAGAAGCACCTGTGAGTACCTCCTATGGCTGGCTGCTATGCTAGGGTTAACGCAGTGCCCAAATCAAGCCTTTTTACTACTGCTGTGTGCTAGTGTTTGGCTGCAAATACCTCACGTTTCACTTAGAGTCTCAGTTCATGGCTTATGTAAGCAGATGGGAACTTCTGCTTGCCTGTGCCTTAAAAGCACATTTCTATCCCTCGTGATCACATGGTAAAGCTCAAAAACATGATTTACTTGCATTCCCATTTTCTAGAAGCAAACAATAAATAAAATCAGCCTGCTTAAATAGTGATTTTAAGCCAACTGTTTCTGTGGCCTGATTCAGAATTTTTAATGGTCCTGCAAGAAAATTCTTGGCATGGCAACAGAAATGCAGGTTCCCAATAAATACTTTCCACCTCAGCAGAGATCCAGCAAGGCCTCCCTCCTGCAGGAGATTCTCTGGACACCCATACATGCCTTGCCTGCACCGGTAAGACTGATGTGTGCAGCAGCAACATGGGCTAGGGTCAGATGTACAACTTGCTACAATTTGTGTCAGATCTGATTTTTTAACTAATCCAGAGACCTGGAGATGCTAGAAGTTACTCTTTACAACATATCTGCAGGGCTCCATTATTACCTTTCCAACAAAAAGAAAGGGGGAGGGGAAGAAAGAGGGAGAAAAGGAGAAAGATATTGAGAAAACAGGTATAATTTCAATGTTACAGCAGACTGGTAAAATGCCAGTGATTGCAAAAAATACAGACTAACCATCAGTAACAAAAACAGACCACAAACTAACCTCACATATACTCACAGTTCCATGCACATAAAAATACCTTATGAAAACCATATTTCTGGTCATTCTGATTAAGAAATCTGATAACCGGTGACATGAACTTCTCACAAACAAAAGCTGCACAAAGTGATAGGGAAAAGCAAAAAAGCCTGTACCGTTGCTAGGAGCTGCTTGCAGGCCTCTTGCAAGCAGTGACACTAGTAAAATGATCTGGTACAGCCTCTGTACCCTCTTTATCACACAATGCCCTATGCTATCCTTTCCTATTAGCACCGGGCAGGAACAACAAGGAAACAGGACCAAAGATAAATGCTGAGTCCTACTGTGTTGCTGGTGCTTGAAACAAATATCTCTACCCTCCCTCCATGTTCTTTCCCCTTCCTAAAATCCACCCCATGCACTTGAGACACTGCCCATTGGCTTTTTGCCTATCATCTGCCCAAACCATGCCTGCTCTGTACTGGGTGTAGGTCCTCATTCTCAAAAGGTGCTTGGACCATGAAAGAGGGTCTTGGGAAGCTCCTGTCCTTCCCATCAGGAATTGAAATGCACCTGGATCAGGTGTTTCCAACCTTTCCCAATATTTGCATCCTTAAGATTTTTCCAGTGCCCGTGCAAGCCCCATCTAGAAAAGCTGTTTGTTCAGACACTGCATACTAACTACAGACTTGCTTTCTTTAACCATCTTCCACAGACCACTCCTGACAGACAGGGCTGCTCCAGAGTCTGTCTACCAGCTGTCTTCAGGCAGCATTATTTGTTGTCTTTGTGAAAGAGGTATGAGTGATCCCCAAAGCATTACTTTGGCTCACATCACCATTTGTGGATTTCTCACAGACTTTCCCTGTGGTACTGAGAGCTGAAAGAGTGGAAGATCACCTGACATAAAAGCAGAAGACCTGAGTATGCCATTTAAATTCTAGGAATCAAACCACTTCAACCCCTTGTTGGATGAACAGCAACTTTTCAGGCTAACATGAAAAGCTGAATTTATACAGATACAAACTTTTTGGTATAGTCGAGTTTTCCTGCCTGTGGAAAATTAACCTTCTTATCCAATAGAACATGTTTGGGTCATGGCAGCGAGCAGATGTCTATAATCTCCTGCACGTGGAGAATTTCCATAACATCAGAATTAGCAAGAAGTAAATGGGGGAAAAAACCCTGAAAGGAAACAAATGGAAGACTGATACGGCTGTCTTCCACAAAGTACATTCTGCAGCTGCATCACTGCTCTGGAACAAAGGAGAATATAATTATTGTTGTTTTACTTTCATTTCCCATTAGCAAAGCAAAAGCCGAATAAAAGTGGTTGTTTTTTCTGGAGGAGAGAGCTGGCTGAGGTGAGTATACAAGGTCATGCAGGGAAATCTATGAGGAGACTATTTCTTAAACCTAAGTAGCTCACACACCCAGTAAAAAATATATCAGGAAAATTCACCAGTAACACTTTGTTATTGTGGAGCTGAGTCAAGACTTCCCAGATGCCCTGAGGATAAGACTCAGCCACACCTGCCAGGGTAGGGCTGCTCTTGCTGTTGGCAGAGTGATAATTGCTGGGGGGGGGAGGGATGCCTACTTCTTTTGCCACCGCTGCCCCCTGCACACGCGGTAGCAGCAACATCCCCTCCTGCCAGGGCACTAGCGAAGGTGGAACGGGCACACAGGAATTCTTCTTCTTTCTGTGTTGATCAGGTCAGCATCCCTCCCCAACTTGTTGCAGTGCTGCCACCAGCTCCCCTCCGGTATGCCAGAGGCAGAGCTGCCCCACGGGGCAGGGCAGGGCAGGGCAGGGCAGGGCAGAAGGGATCGAGCCTGTTGGGCTCCAGGGAAGCAAGAGCTTCACACGGTTTTCCAGCTCCCCTGGCGTCACTGACTTCCTGACTACAACTTCCTGGGAAATCTGACTGTCCTGGAACTGCTCCCATCAATGTCACCGAGATCTTTGGATACAAAGAGCTTTGTAGGCCTGTCCTTAAAGCCCCGCACGTAGCTAATAAAACCTGGCTGGCCAGCACCTCTTTCCTGTGAGTGGGTGTTGCTCAGCCACCTTGCACCAACAGCAAGCCACTGCACATAAGCACCGTGCTCTCCTTCAGGGAGGGACCTTCTCTTGTCAATAACTGTCCTATTCTCCTAATCCTTTTCTGAGGCAGAAACCCCCAAGGTAGCTGCAGATCCAGCCTGGAACATAGAGTCGGCCTCCTGCTCGCAGGGGAAGCGAGCCTTGTTGTGGTCCCTCCTTGTACCAAGGGGTTCTAGGTTAATTTGTGGGGCCAAGGTGACCCGCAGTACAGGCAGGTGCTCAACCCATACACTACTTGCCTCAGTTTGGTGCTTTCTGCTTGTTTATGACAGCAAGAAATTAAGTTCCCCAGTTTGTCTCCCTCCTTTCTTTGCATTTTAGAGGTAGTTCTTTGGCCACAGAGGTAGGAGACTTGCACTGCTTTCTTATTTGCCTCCAAAAATCATCCCTGTGGATAGACAAAAATAAATTAACAAAATTAAGCAAGGAGGAGAGATATAAACAACAAAGCAACAGAGGTGCAGGATGGGTCCCACTAATCTGCGCATAAGAGAAAGTGCTGGAACCAGTGATGTCCCGCAGTACAGCGCTTGGTGCTTTAAGGTGCAACATGTGTGTTACAGCACTGTAGGGTCAGGGATGCTCCAGCTATGGAGTTGGTGCAAACCCAGGAACATTGGGAGTGGAACTGAAGAAAAGAGGAGTTCACCACTCTGGTGCCATAGCATTAAGTTGAGTTTAGCTGCAGTTTGTGTAAAACTTTGCCTCAAAGCTGCAGTTACCATTGCCCAAGTGAGCTTGCAGTGTGGTGGTAGCACAACCCAAGCTGGCATGGCTCAGTTTGTGCTCCAGAAAGAGAACTGAGGGGAGGAGAACTGAGTTCCCTCCATGTGTGTAGGCAGAATGGCTGCCTCAGAGCTCAGCTAGCATTTGGATGGCTAGAAAGGGAAAGAAAGATGGGGCTTGTTTCTTAGTAAAGGGAAGATGTAATATTTTCCTTATGGTCAGGAAGGGAAGGTGACTTAGTGGGGCAATATGCAGTTAGTTCTTGGGACCATTTTCCATTAATTTCCCTCTGTTCTCCACATGGACAAGCATCCATGTCCAGCCTCAGCATGCTGATTCCTGCCTTAAAGGCAATTAGGCCATGAAACACTAACGCCCTCTCACCAATGGTCTCCCAGGAGATGAGAGAGATGAGATCAAATGAACAGTGGCACCTGTGTACAGGTACAGTGTATCTACCATTTGGATGATGGTCATTCCAGTTAATGGCTCAGCTTGAAGTTCCCCACAAGCATGACTGGAAGAAGGGAAACTAGAGGAAGAGCTCTTAACTGCAAAGTAAAAAATCCCAGAAGACTCCTTCAAAATGATGTTCTTCCATCAGGAGTTGAAAAACACCAGGAAGCAAAACAAAGGAGACTGAAGTGGAGAAGACCTGTCTCTTCCCAGCACCTTACCTTTGGGAGCAATAGCAGGCAAACTCCTGGGCTAGGTCAGTGGGGAAATTTGCAGGATCCTTCTACTGACTTAATCATAGAATCATAGAATGGCCTGGGTTGAAAACGACCTTAAAGATCATCTAGTTTCAACTCCCCTGCTGTGGGCAGGGTTGCCAATCACTAATCCAACTCTTCTAGTTCTGTTGGGACAGGACAGCAGCTCTGCTGGGAAGGCTCCTGCTTGTAAGAATGCCATGACATTGTCTCTTCTTGGGGAGGGGAAACAGTGCAATCGTTTGTGTGGGAAGGACAGAGGGTTGCTCTTTTAATTCTTGTCCCACCTGCAAAGTTTGTTGCTTGCTGTGTTCCTCCCACATGCCTGGTGGCCACCAATCCTGCCCAAGTGCAGCCCAGCCGAAAGTGAAGGAGAAAAGTATTTAGTTTAACATCGCTTTGTCCTGTTTTATTTTTTCTGTTTGTGTTTCTTATGTTTTTCTGCATTTAAACACTAAGCAGACAGACAAGGTGTAACAAGATGCCACATAAGGCCTACTGCTTTGAAATGCCTTCAAAACTCTGTAGTTGCCAGTACAAGCATTTTAACTGGCTGACCAGTGAGAATGGGCAAAAATGCAGGCATGGCATTAATGCACACACTGCATTAATGTAGCAACAGCAAGCCCTCATTATTTCACACTGTTTTCCGATACCAGTGCAGTGTGCAATCTGTCACATGCCTGAGGTGTCCGAAAGTCCTATTCAGCCCTCAGTAATGAAGTAGTTCCTTATTTTTCAACCAACAAATCACAGCTGTAACGGGTTTTCTGCTCATTCCTGGGAGCATGTCTTACTACACATGGCCAATAATACCATGAAAAAGCCACAAAACCCATGTTTTTTGTCATAATATGATCTTTAATAAATGGAATAATGCACAATTTTACAGCAAGCCTTTTCTTTTAGACCTAAAGAATAGCCTTTTAAATGTTCTTATCCAATGTCTCTGTATCAATACAATCTCTTTATTTAGGTTTATATATAACAAAGCAATTCTTACAAGTATTCATAGAAAACTCTGTAGTGGCTTTAACAATGTCAGCTTTCATAGTGGCATCCACAGATGATTAAAAAACAAAAATTAGCTTTTTATTTCATACTCACACTGTTCCATGAAACACAACTTATACAGCATAGCAAGGGTATTGGGCAGCTTATACAAAAGAAATAACTGAAAGCAATTATTTATAAATTCATACATGATACTTCCTCAGTCATTTGAGAGAAAAACCAAAAATACCCGTTAACAAAAGGGTTCTGATGAGACTCCATATTCTAGGGTTTCTCCCCCTCTTCCCCAGAAAAGCTCGCTCAGAAAGTAATGCTCTTTTTACAGACTTTCATAAGGAAAATGGCAGCTTCACATCTTTTCTTCTACAGAAGACCAAACCCTAGAAATCAGTCTTTGCCATGTTAATTTTCCTCTCATACTGCATTTGGGGGGAAAATAATCATCAGTGATTGTAAAATATGATTCCAGCTTATACAAATGTGAATAGAGCACACTTTCCTCTAGAGACAAAAAGCAGACAAGAAACATTACATACAAACCTTCTTTAATACATTTCAACATTGTGAAAGAGAGAGAAGAGTCACAAATTAGGAAATTCAAAAGTGACAAATGAAAGTCAGCTATAACTTGGACTTGCCTTTTTCTTTGTTCTTGTGACTTTTTAAAAAATTACAGAAACATTAACTATTTTCTTTCCTTTTGAATGAACAAGATTGAAGTGTGATACTTCGTGATACCGTTCTGAAGCACAAAAAAGTGAATGAAGTGCTCTAGAAATAAACCTCACACATTTTTGTTCTGTCATAAAAACAAGTAAATGGGCTACAAAAATTGGCTTTTGGGAGACCTTGAAGCTAGGAAGTTACAAAGGCTAATTATTTCTGCCTTATAACAATTACCAGGCAAGATGCTATGCCCCTGACAGATGTATGCTCCTGTAATGTATCTGCAGAAACCTGTAGAGAATTTTGAAGATATCTTTCCTTACTGACAGTAACTTTCCTTACGTGACAGTTACTGCGTCTGTTGAAGCATGATGTTTGCATTGAAGTTAACCAACCGAACGACTTGCAAATTTAAACAATTGCTGATCAATAGGCTTTTAAAAATATCTGACAATTACATTATAAATTAACGTAACTCTGTCTACCTCCTGGTTATTATGCACATATGTATATTAAAAGACAGCAAAATAAATAGAAAAGGCCATGAAAAGAATTCATACTGGTGACGCACAGTCTGACAGCAGCCTCTAAATCAGACCTGCATGAACCCAGATCAACATTAAAGGGCTCTGGTGTAAATGAGAATTTATGTTGAAACCTTCCACCTCCACTCCCAGTGATGCGGTTCCACTTCTTGACAATAACCACAGCTGCACCAGTACTGGCCTGGCCTGACAGCCTGAACCAGGCATCAGCCAACACCCCTCAAGACATCAGTAGCCAGGGTTCGCCCACGGGGTCCCACATTCCACCTTCGCTTTCCCAGGGCTAATCCTCCCAGTGAATTTTTAAAAGCGCTGCCAGCAGAACCCAACCCTCCTTTGCTCATAATGAATGTCAGACTCCTCTTTGATTTCAACAGCGTTCGGCTCAAGCGCTCCGTGATTAGATGTTGATTTCCTCAGATACACTTGTGCCAAACACAACTCCCATTTTGATTCGCAGAAGCACCCAAATCTGTTCTCTGCAGAAGTGGAAGTTCTGCTACCAGTCTTAGTCAGTACAGAAGAAACTTCAAAATGGGAAATCTGATTTGTTACTATTTCACATAAAAACTGAATCTACTAGGGGGTAGGGGGATCAAAAAAGGGATGTATTTCTACAGCTACAGTTTTACATGGCAATATAGAAGCCTAAAATGTAATTGGATTTAATGGACTACGATACTGTGTTTAAATGGCAACCATGCATGTAACTATAGCTACTACATAAAAAAACATTGTAAAAATTATCATGTATTATGTATTTTGGGTTCTTTTTTGATCTTTAAGAGAGGTACCTTAAATTACTCAGCTTCGATAAAGTTTTCATGTGCATTCCCAGCTTCCTCTCTCTCTCTCTCATAAATCCATTCCACCTAAACAATCAGTGAGAAGGCTGTCATGGGAGATCTTGAACTACTGTACTATATGTCATAGTCTGATCCCAGCTTAATGTGATGCACTAAAGACAACTTAAAAATGGCAAATGAAAAATAACTTTATACTTGCTACCAGTGCTACCACCTGATGCTGTAACTCACAGAATTTAACCCTGCAATTTATGCACAACATACATATGCATCTAAATACATACAGAGTTTACATTAAAAAAAACATATTTGTCTTCACTGCAATATGTATAGCTTTTTCACTGAAGAAAGGCTTAAAGTTGAACAAAAAATAATAAGCACATTAAAAAAGGTGAATATATTTACCTGTTAAAATGGATAGTGGGACACCAGAGAGAAAAATTAAAATAATAGAAATTGATGCAAAATACAAAGTTTTCCAGTCTATAATCCAACTTTCATAGACTAACCAATTAGATTACTTTTTTTTTTTATAAGCTGCTCCAAATTTTCCAATTAGACATCAGGTCATGTATATGCTACTGTGTTCTACAATTATTATTTTTGTGACTTTAAAGGAGCTTGTTTCAGCAATGGGAACTGCCATCATTTTTATACAAGTAAAAATTACAGCATAATTAATTTATCCTGTATCGACTGCATATGTGAGTTTTAAAATTCTCCCTAATTAGGCTGAAACTTTCCATAACAACGATTCAATGGCAGAATAGCTACAATCTTTTGAATATTTTTCATGAAAGAAAATTATAATCGGAACATAGACCTAGTAATGTTATATTAGTGGACTTTTTTTTAACACCTAAAAGAAGAATATTAGAGTAAAATGCTCTGAACACTGAAACTATGGCATATACAATGTATACATATATATTTTTAAAGTAAAAGTTAATTATTATTAAATTTGGCCCAATAATCTATTCTCTACAAATACAGAACTTCCTTGTTCTCCTTTCTGAGGCAGGTAAGATTAAAGATTTAAAGATTTATTTTAGAGAAAGTTGACAGGTGGGAAGATACATACTTTCTAAACATACTTATAAGTTGGGTTTTTTTGTTGTTTGTTTGTTTCCTGAAACCTGCCAGCATCCATCTTGCATTGTTTTTTTGGCCCCAGTGCACTGAAAATAATGAAACTCTGTTGTCTTTGAAAATAGGTAGTTTTCTGTATGGAAACAAGATACAAATGAACAGCAGTAAGAAAGCAAACCAAGCAGAAATGTTCTTTGTTTCTGAGAATATTCTAATGATGACAGTATTGACTGGTTTCCTTTTAAATTAGGAATTCCTTTACCTTTAGCTCTGTAATTTAATTTAAGTGCATCCTGGAGTTTCAAGAAATGCATTCTTAATACTAATTGTTTAGCACATGAAGCTATACATATTGTAAATATGGATTTTAGAAGAAAATAAATCTGATTATGAGGCATGTCTGTTCACATGGTTAGAATTCACATTTTAAAAATCACGTTATGTTGATGACTCTATATAGGAAACAGAAAAAGAGACAATGCATTAACCTAAGCAACTCTTCTGGCTTCTACTAGCACATAATTTTCTAAAACCAGTAAGATTTTGGCTTATATATACAAACATCACAAATGTTTGCTCAAACATTTTTACTTGAATTATACATTATAAATTACCATACCAAATATTCTACTGTTGCCTATTTGACAGTGGCACAATTAATAGGTATTTAAACTATCATTCTATTTTCATTTTGCTATATCTTTCTTGTCTGCAATCTACATGAGTAATTGATAGAAAATTATCAACTTTCATTATTATCCTTTTTTTCTTAAAAAAAAACCACATTTCTCTCCCCTGATTATAGTACATTTATCAACTATCCATGTGCCTGATCTGTAGAATTCTCTCTTACATGTATTTTGTTTGGTTAAGGATCATTCCCCATGCTATGAGATACAATTCAGTATCATTTAATTTACAGAGAAAGTATTCTGTGGAGATTGGATTATGTGCTGTGAGCAAAAAAAAAGGGCATTGCTAAATTAAGCATTAAAACCAAACTGCTAATCTGATCTCATCTAGCTATGCAGAATTACAATATTTCGGTACCTACTGAAGAGTATGTTTTGACTGACCTTTAAAAATAAAGTTTTTCTCTATTTATTCTATAGGGTATTTTGTGATAAAGTACATATTTCTATCATGTTACAAATTTATCCCTGGTAGACTACAAAGCCCATACGTTCTACTAATTACAATTCATCCCAAAGGCCTTCCAGCAAGTGATACAAATAGTTGAAGGAAAATAAACTATTAAGTTTGCTTTAAGAATGTTCAAGGAAAACTGCAGAAGAACATTTTCATCTGGTATTAAAATGATTTTGATTGCATTGAGCATAAAAAAAGTTGGATTTCTTACAAAGGAGTGGCCTGAAAAGGAAGGCTAGGAGACTGGTGCAAATCTGTCTTAGCAGAAAGAAACAGTAGTCAGAGCAAATAACTTTTCTCTCCCCAGAGTGTTTCAAGTTGGATAAGAGTGTCCTCAATACACTTTTCAGCCCACATTCTGAAATGCTGATGGATGATACAAGCAAGGCAAAGCAAAAAGTCACTGAGTGAAGATTCTTCAATATGCATGATAGAGCGCTCATCACAAAACAACATACTGTATTTCAAATGAAGACTCAAAGAAGGCCCAAAGAGAAGAAAACCACAGCCAGCATTATGAACAGAATGCCAAAAATTCTGATTCATGTCTTGAAACCCAGCTGAGCAACTGGCAGGTTTTCAACATCTGGGATGCGAGATTGCAGCAGATGGGAAGCCAGAGTGCAAATAAAAAGTAAAACCAGAGAAAGGCTGTATTTTTGAAGAGGGGAGATAAAACTGTGTATTTATACAGGCAGATACCAGAATTATGCCTCAAGGATGAAAGGTACTACTCAAACTGGTACTTAAAGAACATAGGGAGCCAAAATGTCTCTCATAGCTTGTATTTCTACAACTATACTTAATCAAAGTCTAGATTTAAAGAGTTATCTCTAGGAGATATCTACAAGAGTCTAAGAAACATTAAGAAGCATTACAAGAGAAAATCATAGCAATCAAGCATAAACAAGGGAGTTTGGGAAACAGCAAGAATTAGATGTAACAAGGCATATATTATGCTAGTTGTGTCATCAGATATAGAAGAACAGGGTTGGCAAAGTTTACATCAGGGGCAAAAAATAATATAACAGTAAGGGAACAAATGAGCTTGAAAGCACAGAGCATCTGTTTCAGTCAGCTGAAAGGAGGCAGGCTGGGGGAGGCAATTGTTTGCTGCCAGTATCCTGCCATAGGAGTTTGGCAGGTTGAATGAATAGATTTTCTTTCTTTGAACATCATCGGTTTTCAGATAGAGTGATAAAACTTTGCTCAGTACCAAAGACTGACACGTGTTATATCTTTTTTCTCTAAATGGTTTTTACTGAAGTGTTTTCAATCAGAAAGAGTATTTCTCAGGTGGAATGATATTTCTTAGGGGGCAGGCAGTCATGACCAAGAAGGTAATTAATTTTCTTTCAGTAGACAGTAAAAATAATAATTCTAAAAAAAGGTAAGGTTTACTTGAGATGGTGAAAGACCAATTTATCTCAATAGATATTACATTCATGTTCACTGACACCTAAAATCAATGTGCATACAAACTGAAAGAAGGGTCTAAGCAGAGGGAAAAAAACCCAGCCCTCCCCTGCAAACACTCATAACCATGAATTTTAAAAGCATGCAACAAATTTTAACAAGATGAATGAGGGACTCCAAAAAGTCTGAAGGCAGGATGAGTTTCAGCTCAACTCAGCAACAACAGTCAATTAGGATGCACCTACCTGCATAAGTAATCAGGGTAATTTTACCCCAGACTGTCTGTAAGGAGGTAAATCAGGAAAAATTTGTGACTCATCACAAAACTGTTTTGTGCCAAATAAGAGTCATGACTTTTTCCTCTGTGCAAACAAAACGCGTTCGCAACCCATCTTCACTAGAGCTTTTACATATGACAATTATTAAAATTTCAGAATAAAATGTATTTTTCAATGTATATTATTAGTGATCTAAATAAGGTTTTACATAAATACAGGGGGTGAAACTGCACACAAAATAAAATGGGAAAAATGGCTGACATTGTTTCCTTGCATTTGTTCAACATTTTGTTATTCAGAACTTCACAGGCTGGCACCTACTACTATAAAGGAAACATTTTGATTTGGAAGGATCAAAGGAAAGGTATGAGCTCAGATTTTTTTTGTTCCTTCTTTCAAAGCCCTTTCAACTTGGGGAAAATTCATGCATTGTCACCTCAGAGCACAAGGTGATATAGGCAGCTGCTTCAAGCTGGCTACGGTGTGCAAAGTTCACTGTCATGACTGGCTGACTGCTCAACTGTCAGGGAAAAATTAACAAATACAAAAAGGGGAACATGTGACAGTTTTAGAAACACACTTTTCAATAACGCATACTGTGAACTATAGACTATTGCACGTTTCAACATGACACAAGAAAAATAGGGTGTTCAAAAGAGAATACACATTGTAACATAGAAATATACAAACTAGCTTGTGCACAGAAATCAAAACATGGTTACAAGACACCACTGCAGTCAAACCTGTCTTATAGTCTGCTTATGATCTTAGTGACCTTAAGAAATTGGTCCAAACTGATTATCAGCAATACTTTTTTTGTTACTTTTTTTAAAAAAATATTTTGAGACCACATTTTTGATACACATATATATATTCCGTGGTCAAAACAGACAGACTTAACTTTAGCGATACTAAATAAAAGTGCAAAAACGTTCAAAAATAAAACAAAATAAAAAATATGGAAGCATAAGCTAAAAATTTTCTGCATAGCTGAAATCTATTTAAAGCGAGTCCTTGGTAGGGGTTGCTGACAGGAGGAGAAAGCAGTTTTTTAAAATGTCTTCTGCATGTTTGTTTCAAATAATGCAAAAAAAGGTCATTTGTCGGCTTTTAAAGTATTTCACAGGCAGTTTACTCCTGCGTCCTTTGATACCATTGTGGTGGCAGTGCCTCCTTCCGCAAGGTAAACAGCAGTGCTGGATTTGGAGTGGACTGCTTGGTCACTGCCATTATTGTTGACCTCGCAGTGCAGCGGCTCAGTGGAGATGACCCACGTTGAAGGACGCCACCGCTTCAGTGAGTATGGAGTTTTCACACGTTTCTTGATCTTTTCTCCTGAGCCTGATTTACCATCCTGGGAGGAGTCACCTACTGAAGACAAAAAAACCAAACCAAACCAACAAAACAAAAAAACACCACCAAAAAAAAAAAAAAAAAAAAAGAGTAGAAAAAAATATTATGAGGAAGATAAGATCAGACTGGAGAGTCCAGGGTTGTTACTCATGCAAAACAACAGAAGAACAAAATCTTATCACACAAAAGGAACACTGTGTGGCAGAGGCACAACAGGTATATCAACTACAGTAGCTGCCACTAAAACAAGGGGTCAGATTCTGTTCTCTGTCTGAAATTACTTCAGTGAAATAACTTGTGTTACCTTGAATGCACACTGGCATCAAACAGCAGAACCAGCATTTGACACTTGAGGGGCTTTTGCAATCATAGTATCTTATATTACTTTTAATGGGAGGTACAAACAAATGTCGCTATTGCAGGACAGTAAAGGCTAAACTTTTAATAGCATAATTAAATCATAGGTCCCCTAATCCTACTGCACCTGGCAAAGCATTTCACCTGATGACAAAATGGTCCATTCTCTGTGAAGATCCTAAGTCAGGATTTGGGATGTTGGGTTGCAAAACTAAAAAAACAACTTCATTCGTGATAAAATTTCAGCAGTAAAAATCTGATTGTTAAAAAAACTTTCACTTTTTATAACCTTCAAACCCTTTCTTTTAACTTAATCTTCAATTAAAGAAAGTTACTGCAATAATCTTTTTTTCTTTACCTCAATAAAATTTCAAGTCAAGTCAACATGTTAAGACAAAAATTAAGGTTGCCTACTTAAAAGGAAGGCTTAAACATTCCCCTGCTGAATATTCAACTACATTTCTTAAAAGATTTGTTCTGGTTTGTTTCTGAGCTACATGATTACATTCCTACTGTAAAAAGGAGAGCCCCATTGTAACCTCTTAAATCTTTGGCCATAAAACTCTTAGACAGTTATTCAGAAGGAGTCTTTTAAAAGCAATTCCTTCTTTAACTATTTTGATTAATTTTTAATATGCACACGGTTAAGTTGATGAAGGATTGCTGTAATTGTTGGAGCTCAGATAGCAAAGTAGAGAATGCCTGACCATCCGTCTAGGCTGGGCTAATCCAGTAAAATCAGTTGCTTTAAAAGTAATGTAGTGTATAAGTAGTTATTATAATACATAATTTTAATCAATCCATCTTAGAGCCTGCTACTCTTAAGAGAATTAGGAAAACTAAGGAAAAGAAGGTATAATGTTCCCCTGAAGGAAGAAATAGGAAGCTTTTTCAATATGCTTTGCAGCTGCCAAGGAAGTTGCCTTGCAAGGAATAATGAAAGTTAGAAATTACTTCCTTCCCTAGAATTACTTCCCTAGAGTCAGAGTGGATAGGTTATAAGGGACACGCTTATTCCACGTATGTGGAAGATAGTGACCTAACATCTGCTGGAGTTTATGGAGACAAGACTTTATTGAGAGCATTGAAATTGTGCTGATAAAAATTAAATTTATGTGGGATTTAGTAAGTCTGCTTTGAGGAGGGACAGGAGACACAGAAGTACTTTCTATTCAAGCAGATACACAGAGCTATTAAGTAAAAAAGTGTCAGGGAAACTGTTCAAGTCCTGCAGGCACTTACACTGCATACTACTGCTATCCAAACTATTTGTGGCTGATAGATCCAGTGAATTAGGCCTCTGTGCTCTTCGAGTCTGGGTCTGCCCAGGATTTCTTGCTACATTCTGGATACTGACTGTAGCTGTGTCTTGTACTGGACATGGATTACTGTTGTTGTTATTGGCATTTGTTCGGCCATTATCCAGTGGTCGCTCTCTCCTCTCTACTAAGCGGTCCAGAACACCTTCATCATGGCCAACCTGTTGCTCCCGCCTCAACAAGGGTTCATGCTCATCAGGGCTTGAATTAATATTCAGCCGACCATCCTCTCCACTGAACTGGTTCTGAAGCATTTCTTGAGCCCTCTGCGCTGCCGAACTGGTTGTCTGGCCAGACGGCACTGTCCCATTGGCATATTGGGTTGTGCCAGCATGAGAGTTTATGCTGTGGTTTCTCCCAGCCACTCCGTTCATGGTAACTGTCACGACATGAGGTTCTGCAGCATTGATAGTGTTCATCTTGGCAACGCCTGTTTCCACTTGCTTCAAGTTTGATTTGTGCTTGCCACCAAATTTTAACCGTGGCTCCTTTGTTGAATTTTTGGTGTTTAGGGGGAGGCTAGTAGGCCTCTTCGGAAGGTTCTGTTGTTTGGGTAGAGGATAGACCTGAGCAGATTGGACATCCGGAATCAAACATGCTTGCCCATTGCCAGCTTGTGTGAAGTCCTGTTGTCCTGTCACCTCTACTGCAAGTTTTATTAGTGGATAAAGCAAGCTGGAACTAGTGCTGCTGAGCGGATCTGGCCCGCTAAACTGCTTAAGTGAATGTTCCATCAGATTCTCATCAGAGCTTTCTTTCAAGTTCTTATCCACTTCTTTTGGATCCAATTTATTTGTCTCCAAGTCCTCCTCTGTTAGCTGCAGACAAACAGGGGTGGGCCCACCTGGCTGCATGACATTTGTAGTATGTAGGTTTGTTTCATCGGAGTAAGGCATTTCGGATATGGTGGTCATGCCCGTGCTAGGAGTGAGGCCAGTTGTATTGGTGGTGGTAGTATTGGTGGATAAACTGGTGACACTTGTCTCAGGACTAGGGATGCGAGCTTGTGCCTGTTGCCGCTCATAATTAATGGAGTTTCTATTCTTTTCCCCTGAAGTCAATGGTGTAGTGGACATTGAATGTTCAGAAGAAATGTTCTTCACTAGGCTGTCAGTGTGGTGGATTGAATCTTCAATGTAGGAAGAGGAAGAATAATCTGGATATGGCCTTATCTTTGATACACGCCTATGATGTGACAGGTTCCTTTAAGAAAAAAATAAGTGATATTAAGATCATACATGTAAAAATCACCTCATATCATAAAGCCTCCCATTTAGGAGAGATAAATGTCTTTCTTTTCATGCATAAACTAAGGACAGATACAGTACAAACTGAGATCTTTCAGCAACTTCCTTGAAAAATCCTAGGTAGCAGAAAACTGGTTTTACTAGGATGGCAATTTTGTCATGGATGTTACTTATACAATTAACTCAGACAACAGTAATTTTCTTCTATTTGTCCAATATGCTCTTTGTCCAGTTCACTGCTAAGGTACTGCTCTAGTTGCAGAGAAGTGATGCTGAAGGAGGGTAAGAAGAACTCAACATACAAGATGGAGATAGTGATGCTGGGAAAAAGACACAAAGTCCTAAACCATGAAAAATCTGTTAACAATTTAGTTTTCATTACAACTATCAGAAACATTACTCTCCTCTCAAATCTAGATCTCTAGTGCATACTATTAATCACTAATGCCAGTTCTGCAAATTCTCACTCCCTCTGGATCACATATAAGCACCTCTCTCACTGGGGTCAGAATAACGACGACTTAAACAATGGTCCTGACATTCTTTAACTGAAAAGTTACACGTTTGAGACTCAGTGATTTCGTGAACTCATATTGCCTGCTAATTCACAGTTTTCAGAAGAAACAGAAGTTTTTAAACAGAAGTTTTATGCATCATTTAGCAACAGTCCTTAAAGATAATTCACAGTCACTTCATATCTTTGCAAGCCTGTTTGGACAGTTTGCCCAAGTTCAGTTTAAAAGGTCCCTCTGTGAGAAGTACAGTTGTTTACAAAAAAGTGCCAGAATTGTGGGGGCACACAGGAGATCTTGAGAACACAAGCGATCAGAATCATGTCATACAATAGCTATATGCACACTAGCTCACGTAACACACACCCACTTCATGGATGCAGAAACATTAAACCAGCAGTGTGCGCTAGCTTCCTTCCTGGAGTAAGCTGAGCATTGCATTGGGCATTTGCTGCTGACTAAAACCAAATGTTTTCTCTTCTTACCGCTCATTTTGCATGGCAGTTGACATTGGGTTGACCGTTGGACTAACTGATTTATTTCTCTCCCAAATCATCATGAGTTCTGCCATCCTCTCCTCAGCACACTGTGCTGTTAGTCGGGCTTCAGCATCTTGATCCCAACAGTCTTCAATTGTTTCTTTAAGGGACCTCACAGCCTGCCAGAAGACAAATAAACAAAACCCCTTTATCTTAAATTATTTTCCCTTTATATTCCCTGTTTTATGACAGCATTCTGTATGCATGAAAGCAGTCACAAGCTGTTGAGAAAGAGAAGTGGAAGACATACAATTTCATTCAAAGCTAGTTTACCCTAATAACAGCAATATGCAGGACTAATATTATCATACTTCACATACCCACCAACTAGGAAGACAATTGTTTAGAAAAAGTTACATTCACCATTGTCCATACAACCTTCAGCCAGCCCTCTCTGATGTATGCATGCTCAGCTCACTCTCCCTGCCTTAATGAAAGCTGTGTACTAAGGATTGATGATATTTTGGAAATACTGTCATTGTTATCCTCACAATTCAGCTAATGGCCCCTGCCTTGCTTCCCTGCACTGTGTGCAAATGAGGCAGCCTTGCTCATTTCCTCGTGCTTTTCTTCCTCTGTTCACTACTGTGACATCCAAATGCCTCATAAATATCAGTGAATGTCTGCGCTATGGGAGGAAATTATTGCTGCCCTTGTTTTACAGATGAAGAAACGGAAACAGACACACTTTCCTGGGATCACACCATGGGGTGAATTGTACAGTTAGGATTAGAGCTCAAGACCTCTAAAACGTGCTGCCATATGGTCAGAGACCTGGAGAGGAGACAACTGCAATTATGAGCACTGAACACTTCTGCTTCCACCACATCCATAGTGCAAAAACCAGGCAGACACGTATTGGTCCCTGCTGCCAATCTATGGCCCATGGATTGTATATGGTTTGCGAGAACAGCTCACACCGACAGCCCAGCTTTAACCTCTCCAGCACCAATGACTGTGTATAGACCCAGCTGGGCACTGAGGCATTCAGTGGCTCCTGCTGACTGCCTGTGTGCCAGAACGTCTGGCAGAGAAAGCCAGGACTAGATCTGTATGCCAGCCAAGAGCTCGCTGCCCACAGAGCAGGCTCCTGGCATCGCTTGCACCGGGGAAGTCACTGCTGCTTAGGGACGTGGCTACGGCTGCACAGGTGGGATGAGCTTCCACACAAGCATATCTCTTAGCTCCCCTCCCACAGTAGATCGAAGAAGGGCTAAGCAACTACACCCCTCTTAGCTGAGGGACATGAGTCTAAAAGCACCTTCAAGGACAATGACAGCATAGTGTACTGGATCCATTTTCTCTCCCAGAATAAAAAGGCTTCAATCAGCTGTTAGGACTTGATTTAGTCACAATTCAGACATATCTCTAAGTCAGTGGACACCCTAATCTCCTGTCTTGGCCCTTTGTAAGACTGTCCCCTACAGGTTTCATCAGCAGTAAATTTAACTAATATTTAATTTGTCTCTTTTCTAGCAGATCCTTTTGATGTTTTAAGGATCATGAAAGGAGCACAGTGATGAACATATAGATAGTTAACAAAACTGAAGTTCTAGAGCTTCCCATTTACCACAGTGATGTGTTTTCTATTAATTTCAGGTTCCAAGAGACCTATACTAAAATGCACTACTTACAAGTTCTAGCACTCATTAAAAAAAGATAGAAGGGGCAGGAAGTCTGCATTATTCTATTACTGTCCTTCAGTCCTGACCTTTGAAGTCAAGCTTGGGCCCTGCTTTAGGTTTGGCAAAGGAGACAAGAATGCTGCTAACATCCCAACTCAGTTTATAGCCGTTTAAATCTTTTATGCACATCATCTGCTCAGATTGTTGATTTCTACTGTGAAAAACAATACTGCTAATCAAGATCTGTATCATAACACTTATGTTCAAGAAGCAGACTGAAACTGCATAGGTAATGATAAATCTAAGAGTCCACATATTTGAGTGCCTTAATTATGTGACCTAAAAAATAAAACATTGCTTTTTATTTTTGTTTCTCAAATGAAAAGGGCAAATACATTTCTCTAACATTAATTTGCATGAAACTGTTATAATCCAGCATGTCAGCATAGCTTTAAATAATGGACAAAAGTCTTTTATCCCATGCACTAGATACAGAAGGTTAGGTCCAAGGTGAGATTGTCTGGAGCTTAGTTTTCTACATCATCTACCCTGCAGTGCTCATTCAGATGTTACTCTAGACTGGCATAGGGTGAAGTAGGTTGTTTGATACCCATGACAGAACTACAGATTGTTTTAGTCTTCTCTTAAAGCAATGGTGTAGATACAGCCCTAGAGCTGGACTTATCATCATTACCATTACTATTTTGAATTTTTGCAAAAGAATTAGTGGCGACACAAAGAATGTGTTAGGCAGTTTAAATATGGAGATCATTAGTAGCTCAGTGTCTAATAATGCTGGAGTCTATCAGCTTGTTAGAACATAATTAACATTTAAAATGGTAGTCTGCAAAAGAAAACAAACCTTCTGGAACTGTTTTAGTTATAACTGTCTTCAAAAACAGCTGTCAAGCTTGGTTCTTCCAACACTGCATTTGCCAACATGGCTAGTTAAAACAGTTGCTGCTTGATTTCCTGTATAGTTTGGGTGTGGATTTTTTTTCTTCCCACCCCCCCTTAAGACTGGCTGGCCAAAACTGTGTAATAAAAGAACCTCTCTATGAAGCTCTCAACTCAGTTACAACATGTTTTACAACAGTGTTAATACTGGAGGCTATGCTCCTTTCTGAAATAGGTTTCATACATATTTACAAGTACCAACATAGATGATGCCTTAGGCTCCCCATTATCTGCAGAGTAGCTACATACTTATCATCTAGCAAAGTCTGCAAAGATTGAAGGACATAATTTCAGTAAGGGAATAACTAGAAGCATCTTTTTAAATAAGAGTCAAGTATGTAATTTTCATACTGGCAATCAAGCTCGTTTAGCTTAAACAAGATACCATGTATCAGGTGGAACACAGTAACCATTTGCATTTCACTTTGCTTGTAATAAAAAACAAACAACTCCCACTAAGCTAAGGGGAGTCGTGTTACCTCACCTCTGCTGCAGATGAAAAGCAAGCACACAGACTCCTACCAGAGTTCAGCTGACTTGCTCTAACTTGTTGGTCTGCTGCAGCAAGCAAGGCTCCAAGCTATACTAACTCAAAACAACAAACAACATTACTACATTTACAGTCTTGAAAATAAAAATTGCAGATCAAATTAAGCCATATAAAATTTCAAATGTAGTTATAATAAAACGATTGCTAGAAGGTGTAGTCTCTGCAAATCCTGAGGACTACACAACTTCAGAAAAAGTTTATAACAATGTTTATGGATTTTAGTTTTGGAAGAGTATATTTACATTTTTGCCAACTATTTAGAGTGTCATTAATTTATAAGATGTCAAAAGGCAGAAAATGCCTTTATGTTTCTCATCCAGCATACAGAGAAGATGTGGGCACTTCATGCATAATACTACAGATCCTGTCTAACAATATAACAAGTTATCTTCTGTCCATCACACTTCAACATCTGATAATAATCATAGTATTTTTCTTTAAAAGACACCTAGCTTCCATGTCAATGGCTTTCTAAAAACTTAATTCCATATTTAAGAAGTCCAGACAGAAGCAGCTCCTAATCCTTGAATACTAACAAAAATTTTTAAAACAATGTATTAAAAAATTGCTTTTAGGAAGTGAGTACACCCTATAGCTGGTTAAATGATTGTTTCTTTGGAAATATTCTGTCTCACCAGACTGTTCTCCTTCCATGCTTCTGGGAATTTTGGTCTTTGCTTCTCTCTAGACACCAAGACTTGCATATCTTCAAAAGTGGGATGGTTTCCGACTTCTGTCTGGAAAGCCATCTGGTACTCTGGCACAGATTCCCCTGTCACCAAAAGAAAGAAAGAAAAAAAAATCACAGATTAAAAAAGAAAAGACGGAGCAAGGGCTTTCAGGTGATGAAAGGTAGTATGAAAGTTTCTGTTTATCAAGATGTTCTCCACTTTCCCCCAAAGTCTGACTTCATTTAAAAAAAAAAAAAAATTGACTGCAAATGAATTAAGTGTTGTTCAGCAGCCTCTCAAAGGATAGCATTTTCAAGCTTTGCTGGTTGAGTGGCACATTCAGAATGTCTTTAGAGCCTGAGGATGACACCTAATTTCTGTGAAACTTCACTGGCTGAATATATTCATGTACTTCACTTGGGAGGAAGCCCAGCAAGATTATAAGTCTCTGCACATGAAGTGCAGCTGTTTGACTACAGAGAGAATGCTGCATGTCACATCAACTCTATATGCTGTATCTTGGGAAGAAGATGGTGGTTGTGACACTTTCTAATTTGTTAAATTGTAACAGTCTATTTCCTCTTGTTTTATGTTACAGGTGTGGCTTTCCCTGAATTTTCAATGTCTCTAGCATAAATAAAAGTATGACTGACTAAAGGCTACATTAAATCCCTGTTCTTTCCCATCCATTCTTTCATGAGTCTGAAAGACACTTCAGGCACTTTATCAGTTCTAAGAACCTAGAGTACTGCCTTTGCCATCAGCCTAACTCTCAATGTTTGTAAACTCTGGATAATAATGCTCAAACTGCACATACCATGACACCTGGAAACAGCTTAAACAGATAATTTAAAGTCTTTCAGCATGAACAGTACTTCACACTCAAATACACTGTATTGACAACAATCATCGTGAACGCTAGATGGCACCGACTTAATGGCAAAAACAACTGAGAAAATTCTTTCCCTTCTTCCCTTTAAAAAGCTATGGCTAGGGAGTAGCTTTGGTTGCTGGTAGCACTTTCTGCTACTTATGTTTTTTCCAGTTCTTTTAGTTACCTGGGAAGAGGTCTGTACATCTCATAAATATCTCCCAGTAGATAAGACCTAGTGCATACATATCTACTTGTTTCAAAGCAGATTCACAGTCCCTCAAGTTCACTGCTCCTTCAAGCACTTCTGGGGCCATATAGCGGATCGTACCGACCTGGAAAAACATAAAGCTTCAAATCAGGAGTCAACTTCCAAATTCAATTTATTATGGAGATTTATATTTTTTAATATTTCCTACAGGAAAGAAAAATGGAGTTCTCTTCTAATCCATGTCCTCAGCTTATAGATTCTCATCAGGACCGTAGTCATAATAAAACCCTTCCCCTACTTGTCACTTTTTTGTATGTACCAAAACAAAATAATTTTGTGCCTTACTCAATGCTCTCATATGCAATATGATATAGCAAAAATGTTTATTTTTTCTGAAATTACTCTGTTAAACACCAAGACATGCATCATAATGGAAGAGGATGGTGCTGAACAAGGAGCTTGTTCCCTTTATTCCTGAACTGTAAGCAAGGCTCTCCCCTAGATATCTATTCATTTCCACTAGGAAATATGTTAGATCAGTGCAATCACCCATCAGTACTTGTACGACATTATTTTGTCACAGGTTTATTCTATATCCCTGCATTTTGAACAGTGGTTTCCCTGTTTCTTTGTTCAGTAAGGGGAGATCTAAAAAGAGGACCTGTGCACTAGGTATTATTACTATAGCGCTTGCTTTCTATGGGAAGGTGATTAGCACTGCGAAACACATTATTTGAATGAAATGTAAAGGTTTTCTGTAAAAGCACAAATATGACAAATCTACTGAACCATTAGGGACTTTCACTTTTTGTTTAAAATAGTCTCACTGTATTTCAGTAGCTTATATTCAGGTGTCAGTGTATTTATGCTTATACAAAAAGAAAACAACAAAAAACCCCACTCTGAATCACAGCATCATAAAAAAGAAAGCTTAAGAACTCAATTTCATCTTTCTGCCCAGAATCCATTCTAACCCACTCCTAACAGATGTTTTCCCAATCTGTTCCTTAAATTCATAAAATGATGCTAATGCTATATAGCATCCTCAGCAGTCCATTCCAGACCCTGGCTGCCTTCTACAGATAGAAAGATTTCTTTGTAACTAACCTAAATTTTCTCTCTTACAATGTAATCCCATTACCTCTTGTCCTATTGACACTGAAATCAAAGTTTATTCCTTTCTCATTGTAGAAGCTGTTTACATATTTGAAGACCTATCTCTGTCTTTACTTCTCTAAACAACCCTCATTCTTTCATCTTTTCCTTAAGGTACTCCTTTCAAGCATCCCATTATTCTGTCCCTGTTCTTTCTCAATTGGTCCATGTCTTTCTACATGCACTTACTCTCCCAGATATATCTGGAAAATTGCAGACAACACACAGAGAAATGGTTGTAGAATGCAGAATGCGGTATGCCACCATTTCAGAAAAATGAACATCAAAACCACCAAAGAATGTTTGGTCGCCAGTTGATACTTGCAGTACAAGACTGAAGGGGCCTGTACCACAACACTGCAAACAACGTGGCAACCAAACCTACCTTGCATCTTCTCACATCTCACCCAGAAAACTTCAGGCTCCAGGGTTGCTAATCTATCACCTTTACAAAATGCTAGGTTTGTTTTCCAGTGTTTTGAGAATAAAACCAATTTCTTCCTATCAAGGTTTCAGCCACTTCCCACACATATTGCAGCAATTCTCCCTTACAGGAATTGTACCACCTTAACATTTACCTTGGAACAGAAACTATTTCTCAGTGTTACTTCCATACTAATTTGTCTTCCTTTATACACTGGTTTAATCTTAATTCATACTTACCTCACTAATGGCTGCATTATCTTCCTCACCTGGGCGTACCAGCCTGTTTCCAGTTAACTTCATGGAGAGTCCAAAATCGCTAATTACACATGTTCCATCATTCTTTACCAGTACATTGCGGCTGTTCAAGTCACGATGGGATATTGCAGGTTTGTAATGGTCTATTTGGACATATGGAAGTGCTTGTTATTATTTAAGCAGGTCTACTGTTTGGCAAAATGAGAGAACCTCATTATGTCTGCTCAGCTATTATAAACAGAAAATCAACTTATCTTTTAGAAAAATAACATTTTTGCTTCTTTATAATGAGCTCCACAGTATGCTATCTATAGAAAACAGACTGGCATTCAGAGTTTTACTCTGTCTATACAATATATTAGGCTACTGCTATATACAGTTCTAGTGTTTGCCAATAAGCTTCTTTCCAAGGGATATTTCAGCATGATTTTGGCAGGGGAGACATCGTGCCCTTAAGCACAGAACTGGTGCCTCAGCCCTGACAGCCATTCCAAATGCTCTCTCTCATATCCACACTCCTGTGTCAAATACAGCACCAACTATTTATGTTATGATTGGGTCTGGCACCTATTCAGAAGGTATGTAGATGATACTATTCTAGAGAGTCTGAACATGTTCCTCTTGCAAGAGATCTGACATTTTCCAAAGACTAATCTCAGTTGTTCCTAGTTTATATGCAATTTATTTTGTTAGTAAAGCAGCCAGAATTATAGAAACAGTTTTACTGTAGAATTTACTCCATGAGTTCCTTCCTAGCATTCATAGGCCTGACAATGGCTGTCTCTTCTTTATGGTGCAAGGGTTACACATTTTCTGGCTGCTAATGGACACACCTGTCTTCATATTTCAAAATGATGAAGTTCAGATGATAGCTGCAGTTTCAATGACACATAAGAGTACTGATTCATGTATTTTCAGCCTTCCACTTTTAACAGCATCTTCGGTTGTCATTCTTTGCTAGAGTTGATGCTCACCACTTGAGATACATATTTCAGAATTTTAATCCAAACATTAGCACCTTAACATAGAATTAATGATAACAACCTTTTATTTACTGCCAAAAAGCTAATGCTTCAGTGCTATTCAGGGTCATATTCTGCAGCCTGATACATCACAGATCTCAGAATACCTGCTTTATAATCACAGTATCTCAGCTGCTGAAATGCTGGCTGAAGCACATAAGCAGAGATATAAAGATATAAATCAATATGTTCTTACATCCGGTGCTCTAATAAAACACTCAAAGTCCATCAGTGTCATTTATACACAGTGAAGACTGGGCCTGTGTCCTTAGACAAAAATCAAGAGATATGATAAATAAAACTGTAGCTAGAAGATTTAATTATTTCTTTGTGTATACAGTTCACACACAAACTAAAAATTGCTTTGGTGATTTGTGTCTGAACTGCAAAAACAAACAGAACACCCCATCTGTTTGTTCTCTGCTAGACAGACATCCAGTGCTCCAGGTCTTTGGTAATCTGTTGCCATGACACAGCAGCACTGCACAACTCTGCCTCCTCCTCTTGCCTTTCTCTGGGGCTCTGCTGGCTCTTACTCCATGTTTTCATACAAGCATCAAAGATGCAGCCCACAACATGGGATTGTTCAGAAGGAAATAACATATCAGAAGTTCTGAGTAATGTCTCTTTGCATTCATTATTTCCTACTCATCTCACTGTCACAGTGAAAAAAGAAAGGCAGGAATCTACCACCTGATAGAAACAGGAGTATCTTGAACATCTTGGAATCCCTTCCTGGCCTTACCTCCTCGAGGCAGCTCCGTGTGCAGATACGCCAAGCCCCTGGTTATAGAGTGTGCCAAACGACAGGAGCTCACCCAGTCACTTGTATGGAGACTCAAATATTTGCACAAAGAACCCTAAAAAAAAAAAATACTGGATTAAAAATCATTGTCTAGTTGAATAACTCTAAATCTTTAGGAGAGTCAGTTTTATCCATTGCTCCTGAAAGGTGTAATCCTGTAACTGCTTCTGTGTTTATTCTAAAACACAAGATTGGACCAAAGTTTCATTAACTTCTAGTGCTGCCATTTGGTTTATCTAAAGAAGTGTAAAAGAAAATTTATCACAAAATAACAGGGATTGCCTTTAGAAATAATGATATTAATTATAAAACAAAAGCAAAGCATGCACTTGATTTATTCTTCAGAAAAAGTCTTGTTGAGCAACAGAAGAAGAAAGGCAACTGCAGACATAACAGCCTGGGTTACTAAATAGTGGACTTTAAACCATCATCACTGACAGAATATTACTGAACATCTCTCACTGGCATTTCCCCTGCTATAATCTATTTATGTATTAAAAAAGACCCCAAAACAAAAATAAAGGCAATTCAGTATAGCAGCAAGTCCACATGCACTGAAGAAACAGGAAAAAAATAATGTAATGTTCCTCTTTTCCTGAAAGAGAAGTTAAATGTGAAAAATAGGGGATTTTTCAGTAATTTGTGGTGGAATCACCAAGAAAACCACAAGGAAGGGTGTCAGTTATGACACTGAAATATTCTACAAACTGAGACTGCTACCTGAAAGAAGAGGTATCCTGCAAACTATGACACCTTTGAGCAGTCTGCAGTAACTCCATACTCAGTTGAAACAAGCTAAATCCCTATGCATGAAGAACAAGTCATACAGCTGTCTTTGCATACATATTACAATATGATGTTTATTTATGACTACCAACTACCCTGTTTTCTGCCTATTTAAATATGTAATCTTAAAGATGCACCAATATGTAACATCTTATAGCCGCAACTAAAAACACTTTATTGGAAAATTACTTATGTAACATTTGGTTCAAAAAAAATCTAATATGTACCATATGAGTCCATTTGGAGTTGTCATTCAGGTATGTAACACATGCACAGTTCAGATGGAAGCACATAGATACAATAATTTAAAATGATCAAAGCATTAGACATTTTTTTAATCCAGTGCTAAAACTAAAATCAAGTTCTTGACACTCCTTAATAGAATTACAAAAATCTTACAGCTTTTCAGACTTAGCCTGTGCAGAACAAGGAACCCATAAATAGATAGCCTCCTCAGTGAAAACATAGAGCAAACAGCACTCGCACAGGTTTACATGAGCATTTTTTTCATTGTTTAAAATGCTGTTGTAAGAACTTCAAACAGATTTTGGTACAGAAAAAAAAAAAAAAAA
>NW_010142856.1:0-16994 GCF_000699245.1 Pterocles gutturalis | reverse complement strand
TTTGACTTGGAACATTTTATTCTTCCTTGTTCAAAGGCAATATTCGGTTTAGACTTTATTCAATTTTTAAAATGTGACAAATTGAAAATGTTTTTGAAAAGCTGAAATAATAGTTTTAAAATCTTCCTTCTTCCAGTCAACATTATTTTTTTACGCTAATGGTGAGCAGTACAAATTAAAACAATTGTTGCTTAGCTGACAGAAAGGGGGAAAAAACACATTCTGCTAGGACTCTGATTTTTAGGCAAAAATCTCATCATCATGGAGGAAGCATAACTTGTGAGATTGTACTATACTCACACATACATAGTAATCAGAGAGTACCTTACCTCTGAAATACACAATTATATGTATCTGATTTTGAAACTTTACTCCCTAGAGAAACAGCAAGGAGAATTTGGTATCTAGGACCATGGTTAATGCTTATTTTATTTGATTTGGTTTTTTACCACAAGTCAGTGAATACTCTTATTCTTCTTATCAGTGTGGTTTACTCTACTGTTACACAATACGACTTCTGGAAAAGTCTTGATATTCCAAAGATGTAATATTATGCAGGAAAAAGAGTTTGTCATTTTCTTACTAGAATAGAAACTGAATTAAAACAACTGTACACTGAAATTCCAGTAAAATTAGGAAAAACAACCATTTACTCACTTTATACTAAGAGGAGTAATAAATATACTCACAGTGTTTGGAGTGAACATTGAAACCAGCTTCCCATTAGGAGATGCACCAGGACTAGGTACTGCTGCCTGTTGCTCTCCATATGCTACAGAAGATGTTAAGAGACTGGACGGACGTTGCAGATTCTCTGAATAACTGGGAACATTTTTTTGTCTAATAAAAGCTATCTCCCAAAAACTTTCAAACCTAAAATTAAAATTAAAAAGTGTCAACATATCATATACTATACTGTTCATAAGATTAGACACTACTCTTGCAAAAAATACATTTTCCCAAACACCGTGTGTGATTTTATGTATTTAATTTTCTAAAAGGATGTGCTATTCCCTATCCTTAAAAAAGGCAAATAGTGTGGGTTTGGTTTTTTTTTTTTTCTTTTGAAAGGAATGAAAGTATCATAATTTGACAGGTCTAAAAAGTGCATTTGAGTCTTTTCTTTTTCTATTAAATAAAATCGCAATTAAATATTTCAAAAAAAAATTAAAACCCTTGCATTTCCTCTAAGTACCTATGACATTTCACAGTCTGATGATAAATATTGTATAATAAACCATTTGGGAGGGTCGGCTGTGCGACAATAACAGATACCTCATCTTTGTTCTGTTGATTATACTCTTTGCCTCTTCATAGGAGACACCAATCATTGACTCTTTGTTTATGGATACAAGCTGATCTCCAGGCTTCAATCGTCCATCCTAACAAACAAATAAAAAACCTGAACCCACCAATTTTATATTAATTGCTAGCACTATAGAAAGAACTGTATAATCACAGCACTTCAACATATTCCTCTGGATCTGTTAAGACAGGAATACCAAGAACGGCTACACATTTTGGCATTCATACACAATCTTCCAGAAATAAACAGCAGGTAAAACAATCATTTAATCACCATGACAGCAGTCATTATAAAAGCTGCTTCAGACAGAACGGATCTCAGATACTGTGTAAAGAAGAAATTTGGACCCAGATACATATTTCTGTTAAAAACCCCTAAACAAATAAACAAACCACAATTAGTCGTTTTTCCAGCAAGGAGAACCAACCCATCTGACCACAGGAAGCTTCTTTAGTAATTAATTCAGCTGTGAGCTGGATTAATTTGTATTTCAAAACCAAATGTTCTTGGCTATACATGGGACTCTTCAGACACTCACTAGCCATATTAATCTTAATAGGAAAAACAAACCAGTCTATTAGGAATTGACCAGTCAAAACCACAACAGAAGTAATATTGTCAACTTTGTGCTTCTGTTGAACTCATCGCAAAATGTTCTGCCAACACAGGAGCATATCCTGTTTCTGTCTCAGAGACTGTAAGACAAGACTTTAAGCATGCTAGGCTAGATTTCTCACTAAGATAAAGCTTTCTTTACTCACATTTTAAAAGAGGTCTCAGCAATTTAACTGAAAATTCGTGTAGTTCACCTATGGTTCCAGAGTTACTTATGACATCTGCCTAATGCAATGCACATTGAACTACACATAACATCTCTGTGTTCTTCAGCTCTTAAGAAATTAATCACAGACTCACTCTGACCATGTGAAACAAACCATGTACAGAGGAAGACACACAGGAAAAAAGTAAAATACCTTTTAAAGACCAGTATAATTTTACATATTTAATACTCATACACCATAATTTTAGCTGTGCTATTTCAAACTTATGACAGCACTTTACTACTTTTTTTTTTTTTTTTTGCCACTTAGGGTTTTGGTTTTGATTAAAGAAAAAAGACGCAGATCTTTTATTTCGCTTGCCTATTAAAAGATATCCATTTCTATGCTGCCCTCACGTGGCAGAGATTTCAAATATGCCTGGTACTTAGTCTCAAACAGGACAACCAAGATTGGGAAATTATCTCTAATATTGCTAATATTAGAACCTACCACAAATTAATGTCTCAGTTTCAGTCTACCGATTATGTACAATAGGCTTCACATTATATGTTTACAATGAGAAAAACATTTAGGAGCCACAACAAAATAGGAGAAAACAAAAGAAGAATGATTATCATTTATCAGCTACAAGAAGTCCTGGAGAAACACTGCATTTTTTCCTTCCATCCTGGCATTTTGTTATTAACCTTAACCTACAAAAAATTCAGTCACAAATGGCTATACGCTGTTTTGGGGCAAAACTCATTGTTCGTGAAATTAACTGGTACCCTCTTGCTTGGCAAGAGGCAAAAACTGGTTAAGTACACAGCAAAATAACCACAGTAACTCAGGATGCAAAAGGAGACACTTGGATAAACAGCTCTGTGTATGTGAACCAGACAGTTCTGTTATTTATTGATTTTTTAAACCTGACAAACCCTCCTCATTTACATATTGCACTTGTCATAAATGAAAACAGTAATCAGTACTGATTCATACATTAGTTTGCAGTATCAGAATATTTTTTATCCTAATTTGCCTCCCCAATGCTTTCCAGCTGCAAGGACCCATCTAAATGAAGTCCAAGGGAAAAACGATTTTTTGAATGTCCATGAAGAAAAGGAGACGCAATGTGCAGCTCTGTCCCATCCGTGTTGATTTACCTTGCATCATCCAGCCTCTTAAAGAAGTTGATTTCTTACTTTCTCATATGTAAATTGGGGAATAAGGTCCTTAATTATCTCAAACTAACTCATGAATAATTGTCTTTACCATGTAACCGTGCTATGGTGCAATGAGATAATTCTCATTAATGCAGGAACACAAACTAAATTTGTATTTAAAATATGACTTCATATAAAATACTTAAGTAGGTACTAAATTAAGGCAAAAATACAGGTAGACTGAAGGGGAAGGGAGGGGAAAAAAGGTCTTTACCTTATGACAGTCACCACCAGGGATAATTTCTTGGATATATACCAAAGGCCCTTCATTTCTGTTAATTCCTCCTACAATATTCAAACCCAGGCTTGTTCCTTTGCACACAGAGATAATCTGAAATGCACTATCCCTACAAAGAGAAAGGAAAAAAGAAAAGTAGAATTACCTCACAGAACTAGATACTCCATAAGGGCTGCAGTGATACCGTATCTTTACCTTACAGATTTCACAAATAGATATTACAGCAACAAACAGAAACAGTGGACATTTAATCTCAATGTTCAGACATTACACTGCCTACCTACTACAAAATCAACAACTTCAGTTGTTCCTTCTGGCAATTACAGAAAGAATTGATATTATTTTATAAGAATAAAAGCTCCTCTCTACTATATACTTATGGGAGTACCTAGGTACCCATAAACCAGAAGCATTAATTTGTTAGGAGACACTAAGATCAAAAGTCAATCTGATTAATCTACTTCTACCTGTAAGCAATAAATAAATGAAAAAAATACCTTACTAAAAATTAAAGTTTGCCATGTCAATGGTACTGTAACTTACAAAATTAAAAAAAAAAAAAAAAAGTTGAACACTTAGTGCTCAACCCAAAATTTGCCTGAGCAGCCAAATACACCATTTTCTACAGCTCACACCAGAGGAGTTACAGTCAGTTTTGGAAAATTACTTTGCAAGTTTTGGGGATGGTGCTGGGACAGAATTATTTCCGCTGATGGTTGTGATATTATCCTTCGGATGCAGCTGCGGACTCTGTGACCTTGAGGATGAGCCCGAAGAAGAGCTGTCTATAGATTTTGCTTGAAGAAAAGAAACAAGGAAGAAAAGAAATAAAACACACGTTTGGGAAAAAGCACAAAGTTTCAACTCATGTAAGTAAGTTCAGGGGGACTATTGTCATGTTAGAAAACAGATGAACTATAGTAATCAAGTAACCCAAAGAAAGCTTAAGTCTATGCAGTGAAGAACTGTGAGCCACCCAGGGTTCCAGGAATGAACAATTCTTTAAAACATAGCAAGTGATTTTTTTTTCAAACTGGGTGCAAAAATAATCTCAACTGAAAAATCGCTCATGTTACATAAAGTCATGCTAATTAGGCAACAATTCTGCAAGGATTAGAATTTATGGTATTCTAGTTCAATTTTTTTATTAGTACTTTGAAATCTTATGACACATTTAATCTAGAAATACCAAATTCCTTTCACATTATTCATCAATTAAAATTGCTGAAAGTAGGTGGTAGTATATTTATTTTAAGAGTGAGGGAAACTGATGCACAAACCAAGCAGGTTACATGGTTAGGCTACAAACTAAATGTTAAAATCTAAGCAAACCTGTGTGTTTTGCCTGACTTCCAGGCACTCCTTCCAATATACCCTTGTCCCAAATGAGAAGAGTTTTAAATGCAAACTGCTGTCCTACAGGATTGTCAGGCTAGAAAGCAACCTCTCACCAGCTAGCAGTTGTGTTGGAGAACTTCTTGCAGAGTTGGTGTCACTGTGAGAGCCATACTTATCCATCAGGTCATGAAATTCTTTCCTGCGACAATAAAAAGATTGTCTCCATCAGCATTCAGCATTAGTTTAAAAACTGGCAAAAAAAGCAGCAAAGATGAACATCCCGTACATGCATTAAAAAGAAACCAAAAACTCTTGATTAATCTAATACTGAGTGCAGCCAAACCTAAAAAAAAAAAAAAAAGTTATAATCTGAGCTATGATTACCTTAGTGATAACAGATTAAAAAATACAAATAATCTAGAATGATGTAAGCCAAAACCATCAGCAAATTAATATTACAGAATTAAGAGAAAGAGAACATAAATTAACTGATTGCAGGGAACGTAGTTCCCAAGTAATTCCAGTGACTGCAGAGCGTTGTTGAAATCTGCTGGATACCTTTTTTTTTTTTTAAATGACAAAATTTACTGAACTAATGCCAGACCCAGGGAACACATATAAAGACAGTTGAGTGTAAATCAAATAAACTTTTAGCACGGGAATGTACAGTCACCAGAAATGAACTCACAGGTGACTGAGTGACCGTATGCAGTGGAAAATTCTGCACAGGCCATTGGGCATACCACCAGAACAGCCAAAGGACTGATGGATTTTAATTATTCAGGGAGTTGAGAGGAACTAGGTCAGTATGCTTTAGATAAAGGCGATTAAGAGTGGATCTCACATATATCTAGGCAGTCTGGAAAAAAAAGGAGAGATCAGAGGCTACGGAGTGATTTAAATGTCTGTCAAATACAAAAAATAAAGGGTCAGAAAAAGGTTAAATCGGATGAAAGGCTAAAGAAATTTCGAGAACATTCCTTTATGGAGAGATTCCTCTAAGTGGAACATCCCAGGAAAGGCAAATAGCAGCAGATACTCTTGCAATGATTATCAAATATCGTTATGTAACAGCCATCTCCTCCAGAGATTTAAGTCAAAAGGGGATACAGACCTGGATCACCGCATTTCTGATGATTCTCTGCCAATATTGGTTTATATGCTTAACTTTAGACAGAAAGGTTAAAGCAATGTTGAACATAAATGTCCTCATAAGGGACATATTTTGGACTATCTGCTGCAGCGAACAGTTTAACCTACTTATCCAAACTAATTCAAAGCTCATTAAAGATTGAAAAGCAAACCTCTGAGAGGGAACAATAAATCTGCCTTTTTTTCCAGAAGGCAAGACCAGCTGAAATCATACAGTTCTGTGGTACTGTCGATCTAACATATTCCTCATTGGTTTTTATTATTTTAAAATGTGAGAAGTGTTTAAAAAAAATCACAGCAAATAGTTTTTAATGGTCTTAGCTGGTAAAATAACATTTCAATCCCCTTCATTAAACTGAAATTGTCCTGAGCTTGCTACTTTAATTGATGCAAAGAGTCTCAGAATGAATTGGTATCAAATGCTACACAGAAAATGTGACATGTGGTGTAATTCTGTGATTAAAACTAATCTGAAAGAAAAATACACACAAGCCTACCCACCCAACCTTGGATATAGTATTGGCTTTTTATTAGTTTTGAGGTTAAAACTATGTTTTATTTTTCTCTTACTTTGCTTCTTCATCTCTGGCGACCAGCAGAGACATGTGATTAGATGCTGACGCTGTTCGCAAGATGTCAACTGCCCTAGAAGGGGGGAAAACAGCCAAATAAATACACCAAGGTGCTGTCAAGAAGTACGCAGTGAGTCATGCTAAAAGAGCAGGAAAATCAACAAATTCTTAACATAGTTAATAATCAGCTTGTATTGAACAAACAGATAGAAGAATATTTTAACAGCTTAATATGTTTTAATGCTATTTTCACATACATTCAATAATCTATGTCATGAGGAAACTACCTTATTCTGTCACTATAAAAGCATATAAAGTCCTGTCACTTTTCCACAATAGTTGCGCTCAATTAGAGTTATAGGACAAATTACTTGCCGGTCAAACTCCAAGGATCTCAGATTTGTGCTCCTTTAATCATCGATACTGTCCAAAAGTTAGCATGTAATATTCCAAGCTCTAATAAACATTCAGTAATCAGTACAAACGTACCTTTCATTGGTTACTCCAATTAAGTTTTCTCCATTGACATCCAAAATTAGGTCACCAGTGAGCAAACGGCCTTGCAATGAAATCAAGAGTAATGCATGAATCAACAGGAAAATAGTGAATGTATAGCATCACAGTAATAAACCAGGGCTTTTTCTTTGAATTTTATGTGATCTAATGCCATAAACAACCTTATGACTTTTAGCAGGCTAGGTTCTGATCCTAATTAAGCTAGGCTACTGTAATAAGACTAATAACTATCAATCAGTCTAACTAACCACAGAACAGCCACTGAAAATAAGTGTTATTTAGCTATTTGTATTACTTACACATAGCACAAATATTTGTGGGACTGGAATTTATATTTCACATTTATGGATTAACTTTCAGCTGGATTTTGCTTTTAACATACATGTAAGTTACCACATAGAAATACCTTGTAATCTAACTGTAAAACTGTAATGTTTTATACACTAAGAAAGACATCTAGAGGATTTTTTAGAATCAATTCTATTTTTAACCTTCTGCAAATCTCAAGTGTAGGAACTCTCTCTTTTGAAGTAGATCTAGATTATTTTAAATGATCATTCTGCACAAGCCCAGAGAGAACCTCAAAAAACCCCATGTACAGACCTAGGACAGAAGTATATTCTGAAACTTAATTATTGCAAACTCTACCTAGTCTAATTTGTTCTTTCCACACTGAACACCTAAACCACCATTTCAAAAGAAATCGGAACTCGTTAAAGATATTGGTTCTGCAAAGGAAACACCACTCTTATTCCTTACAAATTAAAAGAGGTTCAGCACCTCAGCACTTATTTAGCAGTGGTGAGACTGTCAGTTGCTTTCCCACATCTAGATTTGAACACATTCTCAAAAGTCATTAAATCCCTCATTACAGAAATGTTATGTAGAGCTGTGTTAATATAGAAGAAATTACAGTGACCATAACACCGAGAGTATTAAAACCTTTTCCTATGAAGGGTCCAAGTTTCATTTCTCTATCTTGAAGTAAGCCACAACATCATGAACCCTGACCAAACCATGCTATTTAAATATCCTTACCACAAAGTCAAATAAAGATGACTTCTTTTGACAGATTTTTATATGCAGCATGTTTGCAACAAAAAAATTAAAATTACTTACTATCTACAGCAGCAACTCCTCCAGGTAGAATTCTCTTTATGAAAATCCCATAATCTTCTGCTGTTTGTGCCCGATAACCACCAATAATTTTAACTCCTGCAGAACAACCAAAAGAAATAAACAAGAAATTGGTTATTCCACCTACTGTGCTAAATGGATTTACAGTCAACTCCACAAAAGCCAGATAAATTAAACTTCTACTGATGACAGTGTGAAATGGAAAAGCTCACCAGGTGTTTTCAGGTTGGGTTTACTCTGAATCAACAGAACGTGCAATCTAATTACCTAATCCATTCTGACAATCAGAAAAAGAAAGGCGGTGAACAGCTCGATTGATTCCATGAGGGCCCATAATAGTCCTAAGGAATAAAACAAAACTCATTAAATCCCTCATTACAGAAATGTCGTATACAGCTATGTTAATACAGAAGAAATTACAGTGACCACGTTTTTAACTCTAATACAAACCAAAACCAGTTTTCTCCACTGACAACTTTAAATCGTTTGATAACTTTGTGCCACCCCTTCCCCACAATGAAAAATCAATCTCCTCACAACAAATATAAAAGGGGACAGTACAATAAAGCATATTTTGTGACGTATACAATTCAGCATTTCAGGCTGAATTGTCAATCTCACTTTATTTTTGATAAAAGGATTATTACTAAATAGAAACAGAATCCCACAACCTGGTCCAGCTTAGCATTTAGGCAAGAAAAACACATCGTAACGTCTTAGATTGGGTAATGAATATTAAAACAAAACCACAGCTAAGGCAGTGTATACCAAAATATTTTCTAGGATATATAACATATAATTTTAGTGGTTTACAAACATAATCATTTTGTTCCAGTCTCTCATTTCTTCACTCAACATTGTTTTCTTTCTCTGTTTTAAAAAGGTTTCTCTCCAAACTCTACCGCCTGCTCCCCTGTGTACCTTCCCACCCCAATACAAAATACCAGGATGGCACTTGAAATTGTCTAAAGGCAGATGAATATTTTGGAGGCAGTTGATAGGGGTAAAGAATTAAGAATACAAAGCAAAATTAGTCTTGAAACCTAGATCTACAGTTCCTTCAGAAACATGCCCAGCACACAGCTCTGAGAACGCAAAGTGTTAGGAATTCCTATAAATCCAGATTATCTACACTTCACCATTTTTTATAAGAAGAATTATTACAAAAACCCCAAGTTGTATCATAGATCCTTTGTCTTCCCACTGTACCATTTTTGGAGAAGACTCACCAGATCCCTTCAGCAGAAACACCACTTTTCTGCTTTGACCTACATATTGTTCTCTATTAGAGAGTGAGTTGCATTTTCTAGAGCATGATGTTAAAGTGAAATGGAACAACTACAATGCATTAGCAGGGGCGAAAAGAAGATCAAAGTGGAGGACACAGTGACCCAAATCCTCCCACGCAACCAAATCCAGCACACAGCTTGAACTCCATGCCTGAAACCGGGGATTTCTGCAACAGCCGGAGCACATGTCATTGAAAGTTGCCATGCCAAAGGGAAGGAAGAAACCCAGAAGGTCCAAATGTTCCTGAATTTTAGCACCAGAGAAGAGATACAACTCCTGAAGAACATCCCTAGTTCTTGTGGGTTTTTTATATAAGAAATCTGGATGAGTTTTTTATCGAGGGATAAGCACTTCTTCCAAAAAGCAACAATTTGCTCCACAACCTCCAGTTCCCACGTATTTGCCAAACCAGCCTTTGCTTTAGAGAGGCTGCCCGTAAGAACAGGTCTAAGAACTGATCTGTAAAACCAAACAGGAAGCCAATACTTCAAACATTGCATAACCTGCACTTCAGTATTCCTCGCACTATTTGTTTCATAGACTAAAACAAAATGACAAAACCTAACTAGTGTCTTTGGCCACCGATGAGACTGCACATGACCCTGCCACCAGGGACAGGGCACGTGCTGCAAGGCTAAAGGTGAACCAAACTGCTTTCACTTAGTCACGGTCTGAAAGGAGGAACAAATCCTTAACTCTGCTATTTCTCTATCAACATTTTTGATAAACCGCTTCCATACCCCAACAGCAGGCCATTTTGCGTTATTACCTGGTACTGTCACCTCCATTATCCCATGAATTTAAGCTGTTTTGAAGCTGAAAGACAAAATACTAGTCACGTTCTTTACACGTCTGTCCTGATATGTATCCACCTTTGAAAACTTAAACAACATACACCAATCTTTAAAATAGGCAGACAATTATTCTGGTTTTTTTGTACCTTGCCCTTTGCTGCTACTGTTCTGTTTCTTGCTCTGTCATGCTCTTAGCAGTCTTCACACAGTAATTCTTTATTAAAATAAAAAAAAGCAAGAACAAACTGTGTTTCAGCCTTGCGCAGAAGTTACTTTCATGGTCTTAAAAGATCAAATCTCAGATTTTAAGTCTAACTTTTTCCAAAGGAAACCAGTGTTCACCAAAACCGGTAGAACCTATACTACTGTCTAAAATGATAATGAAATACAACCAAATCGAGGCACAGAACACTTAAAAAGAACAAACCTACATTTGCAGAATGTAACAGACCATACTTTCGAAAGAACCTAACTAACGTAAAACGGATTCTGACAAAGAAGACACAGAGAATACACAAACTAATAATTCACAATGGAGAGGAGTATTTCTAGTAAAATTATCACAATGTTGCCACGAACAATTAGAGAGGACTGACACTCTGAGCAGACACCTTGACAAGGCATTTCACTGTTTATGCTCCAAAGACTAAAACCATCCAACACATGATATTTAAAATTACTTTATCATGTAGAAGGTGAAGACAAGGATCTTCAAATGCCCCAAATTCATTTAGCATGTCACATCTTGTTGACTCTCGATGTTAGTTTTTCTCGCATATAACCGAGAGATGGATCTTCACGTCAGGCCACTTGTCATAGTTCTACTAAAACACATCGGGCTTTAACGGTTTCACTATCTAAAGGCTTGGCTTTAGCACCCATCTGAAATTAATTTCACTTTCTCATTATTTAATATTCATGAGAGGTTAGAATACTTCCCAAAAACCATTAGAAATGTGCTCAACAATATAAATAAAGAAATAGGTATCTAAACCAACTGGCAGAAGTAAAATAATTTCAATGTTCTTTGTAGAAAAAATGCAAATTAAATAAACGGATATCACTGTTCATTCCTTGAGAAATCACGCAAAACTACTGGTAAGCAAGCTTTCAGCACAAAGAGGAGAAAAGATGTATGGCAACAGATGAAATAAAGAAACAAGACTGTACAAAATGTACACTGTAAGTTTGTTACCCTGGAATTACTGAAAAAATATTAAACTCAACACTCCAACTGAAGTCCTGGAATGCTAATAGACTAAGTGCACAAAATTTTGTGCAGATGTTCATTAAAATGAAATCTTTGATACTTTATTATTTTTTTCCAGCATACACAAGGAAGCTCAACAGCTTTATGTTTCGTATCTGCTAAAGACTTATCAGAACATATGGCTCTGGATATTCTCTGCACTGCATTCCGGAGAAATTATTAGTTATTTATGTCCACAAACACAATATTTACCTAGATTTATCAATGGAAGCATAACATCCTTCCTTCACAAAACAGATATTACTTGACACTTAAACTAAAATCTAAATGATAAACTCTGGCTGCTTATGAAGAAAAACAAGAAGCTGAAAATGGCTACAGCTTTTAAATGACCTTTACTGTACTTTTCCCAACTACAGACTAGAAAAATGCCATCGGAACCTAATGGTTAAGCATACCAGTATAAGAGAGAAAGACCGTCAAAACGCTCTGGTTCATCTTCATCTCCTGGCGAGAGCAAGGACATTCTTCAGCACAGCAGCAAGGACAGTGACCAAGCAACAAAAATACACCAGCAGCTTCCAGTTCAGCCAGATAAAGGTTACGTGCAGGACAATTTCTGCCACCAACTATAAAAAAAACCAAACAGACAGAGCCCGAGACGAGTGTCTCTGCCTACTTAATCTTTTCTGAAACCCTCTGCGTCACATGGACTAATTCACCTCCCGAGGTAATGTTTACTTTTGCTGTTTGAGGTGGCAATTTAGAGCAGATTTGAAGACTGATAAATGCAAAGGAGAGAAAAATTACTTGCATTTACTACAACTGTGATCATACACTCTATATATAGCAGCAGAAACCAAATGAAATAATTACAATGAAATAAGCTTATTTACTCATGTTCTTCCAACGTTTTATTTGCATGTTCCCTCCACACAAGGTCAAAAGCAATAACTCATGACCTTTCTAAAGCAATCTTCCTAGCAGATTGGATTATGTACATCCACACACAAAAGGGAAAGCCAACAAAGCAGACAGCCTGAAAGCATTAATGAAACGAATGCCATTACGCTATTACTTTGCATTCTCATTAACTTGTGTCATGCTTTACCTTGGTTTTTAGTCTTTCAACAGTCAAAAGTTAATGCAGAACTTGGGCTACATATTTTCTGTAGAAATGGAAGTTGACACATCTGTTTCTTTGTGAAAGCAAATAAAAATGGTGAATTTGTATCACTATACTGGGAATAATACAGTTGAAACAGTAAAAAATATACATTTCCAGAGGTAAGACTCTCTTCTGATGCAAGGCTTGGTCTTGCAGAGCTAAGTGCGTTTTCAGAAGTTCTGAGCACCTGGCATCAGTTTGGTTAACCACTATTATCTTCCAGGCTTGCATCAGAAGGCGCACTCCTTCCTGTTAGTCCCCTCTTTCTAAAAGATCTTAAAAAGATTACAGCTTAAAATGAAAACTAAATATTCTGCATTCACCAAGGGCTTTGTTTAAGTAGACAGGTGAATCCTCTCTAAAGCAGGGAGTAACCCTGTGATGAGACAGCATCTGTCAGCGTCTAGAGCTGCCCAGCAGGACAGCTTGGCTATGCCAGGAATGCATAAGCTTCTCTCATGCACCTTTTTTTTTTTTTTTTTTTAAAGTTGTAGTGACTGTGGTTTCATTGGCAGGGAATTGCTCTGGGGAAAGGATCCTTTTACCCCCAGGCAGCATGCTATGTAGTGTTCACATACACCCAGGTCAGTCCCTAGTCCCTGCAGAGGGGTGAAGTGATCCACCACACCTTACGGAGCAGACCAGTGGGACCATAAAGCAGCCTTCCCAGTTCCCAAAATGTGAAGAGCTCCACTGGCACCATTTGGATTGCTCACACCCATTCAGTGATGAGTATTTGGCCCTTTGTAGGCTTTTCTCAGCAGTTTAACTCTGCTGGTGTTACTGGTGTTGCAGTCTGATGAAGGAGAAGCCATTGATATTTCAGGCATCAATCATATCAATTAGATTTGCTCCAGGTAAGGTTACAGAAGATAAAATACCATTAGCCCTTCTCCAACAAAATTGTCACTGTTCTTAACACCAACGGAATTCAATTTGTATCAGCATCAAGAACATTTGTCAAAACAAATCACAGACCAAGGTGGCTTGTTTCCAGTGTCACGTTTTCTGCATTAGAAACCCCCCCCCCCCGCCCCCGGCAATCAGAAGAATGACGCAAGGCTATGCATTTCCCATATTAAAAAACAAAAAATTATTTTTATTAAACCAGACACGACAAACTTCCCAACAATTTAGGCAGATATAAAGTAGTATTAAGCTTATTGCTCCCACCTCTATTTATTAATTATCAGTAATAATCACTTGTTCAAACAATTGCTCCTCCATCCCTTCTTCAAAGTAAACTAGGCGTTGTTCAGCTTCCTGAACTCATTCATCCCCAAGGTTTCCATCCCTTCTTACCTTAAATTCTGCTGCTGTGTTGCTTTTAATGTTTCTAAAGGACCCATATAGAAAAATGGTATTATTGCTTCTTTTGCAAGTTCTCTGACTTTCAAGAACATAGGGGAACACAAACTACTTTTTACTCCAGAAAGATCTAGGAATACTCTAACAACTTAAAACCCCATAAAACCTAGTATCAATAATTTTCAAGAGACATCATTTGTTATTTTATTCAGCAAACAAACCAAGATTCGTTTTCAAACAGCTAGTAAACTATTCTATTCTGGCAACATTATTAATTATGACTCACCTTTCCCAAAGGAAGTTTTGCAATGCTTTAGGAACTCAGATAGATTATTACAGGATCATTTAAAAAAAATGGAAAAAAGATTTGCAGAATCTTCAGAAGCAGGATTTGCAAGATCTTTCTGTTTATTTGTAACAAAGGTCTTTTAAAAAATCCTATACAAGTCAGTCATGCAACTGTAGCCTGTTCACTAACCCTAAAAGGTAAAAATTTATTATGACCCTAAAGACCACAGCTGAGAAAATGCTGTATCACATGGCATGAACAAACACTTACTTCTGATCTATCCAAACCCCCTAATTATTCAAAATACATTTTGCTGGTTAAGTCGTAAAGATTAAAAGAAAACATATGCCATCATACGGTTTCTGTTCAACATGCAAAAGAAGCTTGAGCAATGTTGTAATTGTGAAGAAGCACGAATGGTTTGAGGCTAACCCTTTGTGTAGAGAAGAAAGGTATTATTTAAACTTTAGGTAAACCTCAATTAACATGTAATCAAGTACATTCTTGAAGCATTGTGCATTGATACTGTCTCCCAGAAAATAAATAAGTATAGAAAATGATAGTCTTACATCATGATGCAGCTGAAGTGCAGCTATCTGCACCTTTCATGTTAATTTATGTGAAAAATTGCCTTTGCAATACAGTGATCTAGTAACTCTTCATGTAATATACCTTCCACATGAATCTAGCAAGCCATAGCTGTTCTAAAGGTGTTATCTTTGTGTTACACACCCTGTGGTTCCATCAGACAAGCAGAGTATTTGCTTCTTCAGATCCCAGTAAAAGCAAGTTAATTTTTTTTAACGTCTTGTGGATTTTTTTTTCAAAAAAATCAAGTTATATATGAAGTGGTATAATTCAAAATCTATGCTATATTGTTTGACAATACTTTTGAATGCTATTTGCTCGATTCTATTGCATAAGCACAGCAAACGTGATAGTCCAGGAAGAGCTGGCTGTGCCTGCTTTTAATTAGGGTTTTGATGACAGCGTTGGCATGGTTATTTAGTTTGGGAAGGGTCTGGAGTTATGATTTTCAATCACGACTGAATCCAGGTTTGCTATTTAGAACCTGATCCAACGTCTAAGTCGATAACATTATGGTTTATAGAATTAATATAATTATTATTATATATCCCATAGCATTGGCAAAAAAAAGACTGTTCCAGAGCACGCTCTACATATAAAACACTAAAGGCATACAGACACAGTATTCTGAAAAAGTAATAATGCATTGTAATACATGAACTCCATCCAGTGTCTTATGCTGCTGTCATTACCCTGTATGTACAAGGAAGTAATTTGCTATATATAAGTACATTTTCAAAGCTGCAGAAGCATTAAGGAATTTCTATGTGGGGTTTTATGTCTACAGAACCAGTCCAAACCAAGTGCTGATTAACTTAATGAAAACCTTAAGAGCTATTTCCTCCCTTTATGTGTAAATTCACTGGTGTTGGTATTAGCTTTTCTAAGGTGTTGCTTCAGACTGTTTCAATATAAAAGTTATTTTTCTTTAAGACTTCATCAAAACAAGATTCTACTAAGGAATTTGTGACAATTTTCACATTACAATCCAGTAATTGTTGTATTCCTATGTGTGGGGAAAAAAATTACTTACTTTTTATTTGTATTTGTTAGGGGATCTGTACTGGACATCTTCTTAGGTACACTATTTTAATAAAAGTTCAAAATGAAGAACTCTGACACATGAAGCACTGGCTTGTAACCACAATAACAACTGCTGTAAAGAAAAAAAAAAAAAAGGAGAAACCACTTTTTGAAATTTACACGGCTTTGTTTATTTCCAGACACTGACAACAATTCTTATTTATTACTGACTAGCTGAAATCAAGTGGGAAAAGAGAACTTTCATGATAAAAGACACACTTCATTGCTGAAAAGGAAAACAGTAAGCAGTTAACAACTCAGACTTGCACCAAAGTATCCGACATCCTAATTTCCTCTTAATTTATGAGTTAGGAATTAGGGTAAACCTGACGCCCCCATAATTAAAATCTTCTAAAAAATTAAGTAACTGAGATTACAATTCCAGGACAAAGTAACAACTGCTAAAGACAAAAACAATCTCATTTTTTTCCAGCAAAGGTTACTTGGGGAGAGAATGTTGTTTTAAACATAAGGTGTTTTGTGTTATACAACTAACATGCAGGCTATATATTTCTGCATGAAAAAAAAAATGTTAAATTAACTTTGGAATACCACATTTTCCTGCAGTAAATGTTTTTGGATGTCTTGCTAAAGGATCAAAAGCAATGCCATCTAAATACGGAGGAAACATCACAATACCGCTCCAGGCTTTATCATTATTCAACACACCCAAATGGAAAATAAAACAGCATCAGGAGCTGCCACAGTCACCGCCTGATGGCGTTACTGGAGCCAGCAGCAGGGCAGAGCAGTGCTCTAGAGCGGTAAGTTCAGGCATTGCTACAGCAAAGTTTGTCCCAATGCAGGGGACCAGCCCCCTGAGGAACGGCGGCATTTGTCCCCAAGTTATCGCTGTTGACAAACAACGCCCGGCCACCCCGAGGAACGGCAATATTTGTGCCGAAATAAAACAAAAAACAGCGCACAGAGACCGGAAACAAAGTTTCATTGACAAAAAACCGAAACAAAGCCCCACTGGAAAAACTAACGATCGGTGTCAGCGTCCGCAGGGAGCGAGACA
>NW_010142855.1:0-3097 GCF_000699245.1 Pterocles gutturalis | reverse complement strand
ATATAAATATAATAAATGCAAATTATATAAAATAAAAAAATTAAAATTCTTTGTTTTAAAATCTGCATTTTAAAGGATATTCTCCAACTTTGATACCACTGCTTTATTCTTTATTTTACCTTTTTTTTTACTTTAATATAACTGTCACACCTTAAAAATGTAATAATGACTATTTCTGCCAAGACTTTGTTAGATCAATTTGAGAATTTTGTACAAATTAGCATACATATATTTACATATCCACACATCTTTCTGTCATTCACTCCAAGAGGAAAACAAGAATAATAATTTTAGATTAAATTATTTCTTTGTTCCAATTCACTGTGTGACTGTGGAGCTCATTGTGCTAGAACAAAGGAAGGGATGATCAACACTAGGATAAATACAGAAAGCTGAGAGCATAAAAGGATTGTATCTTTTGGTGGTAGAGTTGTCTTGTTCCAGTTTAATTTGTCTGTGAAACTATTGCCTGAGCCAAAGCATTTTCTGTCTGGGAAAGCACATATTCCACTAGAGATCGCATGGATGGAGGAGAGTAACATTTTATCTCTAATCACCAGCACCACTTGCAGTGTCTGGATTTGTTCTGAATAACCACAAAAAAAGCATGTTCCCTTTCTCACAGCTCTTAACCAGGTCTGACTGCACTGTGGATTACCTCAGTCTCCTAGTTGAAGACTAAGAGTTTCTGTAAACAGAAATAATGTAATCATATTGCTAATTTATTGGCTAGTTAATTCTAAGTCTATTATCATTTCAAATTTTGTCATGCTAGCACCACTGCGGTTTCCCCAGTCTTCACCAATACTGAATCACTACTGACTAAAACAGCAAATTCTGTCAGGCTCGAAGTGACTGCTTTCCCTAAAAATGTTGCTACATCCTGCCGCTGAGTGACAGGAGAGTTAGAAAAAATCTTAACAATAAATGCTATTTTTTTGCCACTAGTTCAAGAATATTGATAGAAGCTGAAAGTAAACTACAGTATATTGTTAAATTTCCTATTTATTATTCTGGCAGTATTCATTTCAGGATCCAGTAATCTTCTAAAAAATGTGGGGTTTCAAATCTATATGTATTACCGAGAAAATGTAGAATGAACTATTTCTACAGTGTCTGAATGGGTTCAGACTAAGTAGCTAAATGTAAAATGAAAGAAGGATTCTTTTGACTGTTTTCTGGTTAAACACACAAGTGTGTAAAAAGCTGGTGAGCTTGCATATTAATTAATAAATTTATACTGACCCTTTAGCTACTCAACACTGACTTGTGTATGAATACTCCATGCATTCTAAGACTAAGGAGACAGAATTGAAAGTAGTGGAGTTGCTAGTGGTCTAAGTGAGTTGCACCATCCTTGCTAACTGGCTGTGCATGCACTGTCAGACTGTCCTGACATGCGGTATGTATCCCCAGCTAAAGCTTACAACTGGTAAGTATTACTATCTTATGTCATTTGCCTGCAGTTACCTGTTCATGCTCTTCATACAAGTGTTTCATGTCCCTTCAGAACTGTTCTTCGTGGGATCAGGGCTGTCCAGACCCCAGTGTATGTTATGCTGGGACAGGAAGAAAATGCTCACAGTACAGTTGCTGAAGGAACTTCACCTCTAAAGCAAATTTTATGAAGCTTAAAAGTCCAGAGAAAATTATGCATGAGCTGTATTCATGTTCTTGAGAAGAAAAAAAAAAAATCCAACATGCAAACAGACATTAGTGTAAATAAGTGGGAGAACTGAAGAGGAAGAAGTTGAATTTTTCATAGATTGGCAAGCTCCAAGGGCAGCTTAATAGAAGCTAAATGGAATAATTTCACTGGAGGTTGTTAATAGGAATACAGAAAGGAAAAATATATAACAAGGTCAATCAACAGTGTTGCCAGGTTGCTATACCTGATTAATTTGGATGCATGAAATGACCACTTTTAAAGATTCCTTCATGGAGATAACATGATTGAAAGAAATTAACACAAATTAAGCCAGCTGCTAGACTTCTTAAGGCCTTCTGCCCAACTGAGCTAATATAGTTCTAAACTATTGTTTAGACAAGCTGCAGATAAGTCAGTCCCCAAACCCTTTCCAAATATATACATTAAAAAAAAAAAAAAAAACAACAAAAAAAAACCCCTTCCTAGTCAAAGAAGCCTCTCTGCTTCAGCCACATTGGAAAGATAGACATACCCATTACTGTCTGCCTTGCAAGTAATGAAAGTAATTATAGACCTTTTATATTTTACTGAAGAAAATATAATACTATTTGATCTTTCTTGGGCTGACTGGTTCCTTGGTCTGCAAATATCCCTTTTTGACCTTAAAATTTTCAACAAAAGGCACTCTCATTACTGCAGTAATGTATGCCTGCATTATTTTTTAATAATGTTGTTGCAATCATTTAGAAAAGCTGAATATTTTGCCTGGGTCCCCTGCAAAATAGTACAAATCTGCTAAACATACATGGAATCCAACTATCCATTTATATCAGCTCTGGATAATTTACTGTATCAGTGACACATACAAATTCCAAGTGAGACTATGAAAATCAATGTTAATGAACTTCCTGGTGACCATAAATCTTCTTAAAAGTAAATAAATGAAACGCAGTTGAATTTAAACTTTTGTATTCTCTGATGTATAAATGTGATTTACCACAGTATATTTAGGGGAACTAACATTGTTCTTGGAGCCAATCAGGGCTTAGGCCAATCTGTGCCGGATTTGGACACTACGTGCACACTCCTCCTCCATTCCTCTTCCTGCATGTCTGCATAAAACACCGTGCTCTGCTCCCATAGCAACTGCTGTTGTTTGGGACCATATCTCTATGCATTCAAAAGGCACCTTGATTTACACAGATCTTTCAGAGTAACCAGTAGGAAAATAATTTTTATATTTTAAATTCCATTGACATAGAAGAACAAAACAAAGCTGCTGGGACAGCAGCTTTGTAAGCAAAAGAGCTGGTGCCAGTCAGATAGGGCTTGTGCCTTGTGTGTCGATCCAAATGTAGCAGTAGCACACTGAAGCCAAAATCAGAGAAAGAAACAGCATTTGCGCAGCTGCAAAGTTATCAGCTTGTCGTGGGTTAAAGTTAACTTAAA
>NW_010142854.1:0-12251 GCF_000699245.1 Pterocles gutturalis | reverse complement strand
TGATATGCCTAGAGACAGCATCAAGAATTTCAGTCATGGGAAAAGCCTTAATGGCAATTTTGAGGTATTATGCATCACCCTTCTTTTATGAGTGATCAAGTATATTTTCTTGATCATTGCTTTTAAAGCCTTTCTTTGAAATAAACAGGCTAGAATGGAAAGGAGATATGTACTGTTTCTTCTTTACCGTACAATTTCAAACTAAATATGTTGTTGAAAAACCAAAAAGAACACTTTTCAACCTGTTAAGCTTTTTTCTGTTTTATATTTTGTGGCAAAATTACATTTCTCCTTTTTTTAGTGGAAATTATGAAATATTTGGGAAACTTATTCTAACTGTTGTCTAGTTCTGAAAAAGAGTTTGTTACTTTGGAGAAATACTGCAATTATTTCACAAAGACAGTTTTTCATATTTTGAGAGCCGGTTCTTAGGATTATCCATCAGTGGGTTATTATTTATTCCTCTTCTAACACATTTAGATTTTATTCACATTGCTTCAGAAAGCTTGCTATTGTTGTTGTTTTCCAGGAACCATAAATCTAAAATTTCTTCAGAGTTAAGGACAACATAAAAATAACACTTACATGTTTGTAAGCTAGAGCCAGCTTCTTCTTTCTAACTATTTGCTTCTGAAAGGACTTTCCCGCATAATAAATTGAATTTGAGTGTCCAATATGTCATGCAAATATACCATGAGGCAGTCAAGATAGCTGAAGGTGTTCAGACATTCACACATACCAATCTATATACAGGCTTAGAGGACCTTGAGTCAAAGGCAAGTATGTTCATTTGAGCAATTACAGGTGGAATCTTGGCCTCATGGACACTGATAACAAAATCGCTATTAACTTCAGAAGAAATGAACCCTCCAGCATCGTTATTTAGTCTGTGGTATATTACAGATGCTGCTGCTCTAAGACATGCTGTGCCCAGAAGGATGACACTGCTCCACCTCACCACACATTTCTGCCACCTTTTTGGAGTATGGTTGAATGTACAGACATGTGGTGAGCTGGACTGAAAATAAACATTTCCAAAATAAAGTTATTATTTTTTAATTGCATCAGGCACTCCCTGTGAGAGATGTGGTTGATAAGAAAGAATACGGGAGTATGTCGTTGGGTGCTGTTTTGGCACCAGCATGGCTGAGACTGGCTTTAAGTGCCACACAAAACTGAAAAGAGCTACAGTGCATGTGCTGGATGCTTATACATGGATAACTGTTAATTGGGTTGCTATGCTTCCTTAAACTTGGTAAGTGTTTGAATATTTAAATTCCACACCAGCCTACATGATATTATTCAAGCATACTGTGCTGGGATAGACATTGGCATGTGCTGCAGTGAAAACAAATGACAGTTTTCATTTCACCTCCCTTCAAAATCTGCAAAAAGTTGACCCACCATGCTTCTTTTATTCCAACCTAAACTGAGGGATTTTGAGGAATGTTTAGGTTTGCACTTAGAAAAGAATGACTTTTTAATTTGACAGCAGAGCATGCCTCTAGCCATTCACACACCCTGCACGCTCAATTATTCTGTCAGCTGAGATACATGTTTTGGCTGGAATATGGTTCATAAATCTATTTTAATGACACGTTGGATTTTAACTTAGTGGTTACAGAACATGTTGCACACATGTACAAAAATTTGATAAAATAAATGTCTTTAATATTCTCTCCTTTTTTCGTAAAAAGCTAATTTTTTTTTGTTTTGTTCAAGTATTAACTTGGTTATGAAATTCAGACAGCAAATTTCTACAGCAGTTAGAGTTGATGAGATTGCTGATGGTCTTTTGAAATCCAGACAGATTTTTGATCCCAATGAAAATTTTAATTATTTTTTTTTCCCAAGAAAAAATGTTCAAATCGTCTTGTTTCCTGGTACTATTTTATTTGATCAAAAATCAGTCAAGCTACTCCTAATTTAATGCAACTTTAAAAAATCTCCCACAATTTTTAAAGTTTTGGGAAGCAATTCCTTTTCCTGTGAGTGAGTAGATGTTTCTCCTTTGGGAAGTTCCTTTGTTTGATTGTTTTCTTTATGTCACACTTCTGCAAATTAATGTAGTGACTTTAACATGTATCCTGTGTGCCTTCCTTGTGAAAGTCACATTCTTTAAACTAATTTAATCACTTTATTCCATACAGGACCATGATCTGCACCTTATTCCATTGTCAGTTCGCTGGTTTACCTCCTCTGAACTGTCTGAATTAAGCCAAGCAAAAGCTAGTGAAACAATATAGAACAACACATAGGAGGTTTAATTAAGTTAATGTGTCAAGCAGTGTGATAGCAGCTGGTTTTAAGGATATGATGTGTGCTTCCAGTCCTTACAATCTCATATACTTACATTCTTAAGTCTTAACATCTGTGGGGTTCAATTATTCCCAGTGAGAAGTACAGTAACGGAAAGAGTATAGAAAGGAATGGAACAGGTAATACCTGCAGCTGGCGGACACAGGAGAATTGGTTAGTGTGATCCTCTACTTAGTTGAAAGACAGTTTTATTTATTTTTTCTCAGTAATATCTAATATATGGTAGGAACTTTACTATTCCCTAATGATTACTTAATGATGCTCTAGTTATATATACAAAGTTCTGTGACAACTTACAGTACTTCAGACTTCATCCCAGTGACACAGGAATGGAAGAAGTAAGCATCAGGCTGTGTTTAGATTCTTTGGCTCATGTGGGTTACCTCTGTAGCTGAGGGTTTTGCACACCTTCTTATCTGTGCCTTATCAGACTTCACAGGTATTTAAAAGCTTCACAGGGAGAGTAGTTATCATTCTGTTTCTCCACAGCAAAGAGGATCTGAAGAAATTTCAGTGGTATATTTCTACATGACTGGAGTATCCTACTTTACAAATTATGAATATTTTCCATAGCTTCATTAGGTTTTTTTTTTTTTTTCTGATATTGATAGAATTAATTTTAGCTTCTGTTTAATGTATCTGATGACTTCATGCATACAGATTTTGTTTTATTGTTCTTGGGCAAAGGCTTTTGGTTCTGTCTGCTGTCCTCTCATATTGCTTCAGTTTTCTGAGTTTTGCTATTGACTGCAACCATAACATCACTATAAATGCCTGGCACCTTACCTCTGAATTTTTCAGCTGTTTAAAGGATTTTAAAAACACTATTGTTAAATGCTGTCATTTGAATAATTTCGTCTTTATTCTCTCCAGGAGCTGCCTTAACCCACGGTATTCTTCTTCTAGTGAAAGATTGCTAACGGTGTTGAATTCCTTTTCTTTCTACTATTTTAAAATAATGTTTCTAGTTAAAGAAATTTTAAATGTAAATTATTAGTTAAAATGTCCTGTCAGGGAAACTAAATAATGTATGGAGGTGTTTCCATTGAACAGGAACACCTGAATCATGCTCTGTGCTCTTTTAAGCAGGCTCTGACCAAAAGAAAGATGGGAAACAAAAAACACAAGAAGATTTTCTCACTCACACAAAACTCTTGCGCCTTTGTACTGCCTTTCCTGAAGGATGGCAGGGGGACTCTTACTTTCTCAATGCATAAAAGGAACCAAACTATAACTGGGGTAAAACTTGTTTGTTGTCTGGCACTGAAATACAGATAAGGACCAGGACATGAGAGGGGTTCTTGCACTGCATAGGTGACAGTTTAGCAGGAGCAGCTATACTTGCCACAGGAGCTCCTTCACACTGATGGAGAATTTTTAGTGCAGACCCCAAATAGTGAATAAAACAAGCAGATATTTAGTCGATTACTACTGCTTGTCATAACTTTCTACCATACTGGTAGGTTTGTTGCCCATACCCTGGAGCAATTATTTTACCACATTTTTGATAACCATTGCTAATGCCATGAAACATTGTCTTTAGACATTAAATCCTCCCTGGAGGTTGCATACCTTTTTACTCCCCACAGTCCAAGGGCACTCCCCTGGACTCACTTTAGGCCTTGCCAGAATTTGCAGATTTGGCATTTTTAACTTCAACAACGCCAGCAATAGATGTAACAATGGGACTGACTTTTGCAGAAACGAGGTCCAGGTTATGTCTCTAGCAGAACCAAGAAACTTCTGAAGCAGAGGGCTCTAACTCTACTATATCTGCATATTGGCATGTTGTTGCTACACTGCTGTTGCTGCTGTGAGATGGATATTATTTCTTCTTAGCAAACTGGCATAAGTGACTTCCCCCCTACCCCCCTCCCCTCTGCTGCCAACAGATGGAACAACAGTCTTCCTGTACTCAGTTGGAGATATGGGAATTAGTAGAAGTCATCTAGCTGTGCCATCAGGGAATATGCTGTTGATACTTGAACTAGAGCATCAGTATTTTTGCTGTACTGAGTCTGTAACTAGCTCTTCTTTTGCCAGCGGCTGTTTTTGTGTTTGTTGCTGAAATTTTAAATTCCTTCCATCCACTCAGTTTCCTAGAGCAGCTGTAGAAGCTTTCACAGACTGCTGAGAAGCCTGTCAGATCCTTGTAGAGCTGATACACTTTTCATTGGTGTCTTGGAAGTTTCACCTTCCTTGACATAGGGAAATGTTCTAGAGGATGAAATACTGCACTATCTCATGGATGAAACTTTAAAATTCTACATGGTTTTACAGTTTATAATGTCTAAATAGAATTTGGAAGGAAAAGACAGTACTTGCACCCTGCACCTTAAGGTAATCTAATGCTTTGAACCTACAAATACATATGAATGGGTGTTGTCCCATTAGGTTTCCTTGTTGGTTGAATTCAGGCTACTGATGAGCATAAAGGTTCTTATACAGGTAACTGCTTGCAGGATTTGAGCATCAGTCCTGCATAAAGGTTTTCATTTGTGCATAATATAAAGCCAGGACAAAAGCTAAGTGATTTTGATGGCTTTATTTTGTTTTCTACTTTAAGTTTCTGACTTCCAGGCAATTCTGTACATGATTTATAGTTGCAGCCATGTCAGTGGAAGTTAAAAGAATTTAATGCCCTCATTTGTTCTCACAGAAGTCAGATTTTATGTGATATGAGATCTCTAATGATGCTGCACATTAAAATAGAAGTGCAAGAAGATTCCTTGGGATGCAATTCCTTTACAGCTCACTACCTCTGATTTATTTGAATGGCTGCTTTACATATTATAAATGGATTTTGTCCATAGCAACATTGCATTCTCTACTACTAAAAGCTGGACTGTCTGTACAATGGCAGCTTTGTGGCTTGCCAGAATGACTGACCTTGTCTTGGAGATGGGTATGAATCCCTATGTCAGCTTATTACAAGATCATAATGTCCATAGTGGAACAGCAGAAGCTAAGTTTCTTATCGAGTTCTTTGAGTAATACAGGACAGAGGGATGAAATCAGGTATTCTTAATGGAACAGTAAAAGACAGAGAGAGCTGACTGACCCCTGAGGGGATAGAAATCAGGGATATTCTTTTCAGCAGGTACCTGTGTAGTTATCATTCATTCATAACTCACAGTAGGACCTATCTCATAAAATGCTGTGAAAAGATAAACTGTCCACCAAATGTCTGTGTTTTGGACAGAGATCTCGCTTGCTTACACTGGCAATAGTATAAACATTGCATGGGGGCAGGAAAAACACAGAATCAAACAATTTCATATTGTAAAAAGGAGGTCCAAAATATCTTGGCAGTGGCCAGTTTGTCATTTACTGCCTCAGGTTTCCTTGCCAGCATTTAAATTAAACTGGACTAGAATCAAATCAGCTCTATCAGTACCATGCTCTAACCTTTAGTTAAGCTGATCATTTTCAGCTTGTTAAAATGTTTAATCTATATCAAAACCACATCACACTATCACTCCTTGGCACATTTGCGTGACTGGTGAATAGGACCCTACCCAGCATAATTTTCTTGCACAGTTACAAAATATTAATTCCATGGTCTGTTTAGAAGCCAGTTGGTGCTGTCAGTTGCCTAGTGCAGAGATACAAAACATTTTTTCTCCTCCTGAGAAATGTGATTTATCAGTTTATTATCCAAACAAAATGCCATTTCAATCATGCCAAATGTGCACCATTCAAGAGAAACAGACTTGCAAAGGGAAAAAATATCTTCACTGCTACAGTCAAACTCTATGAGTCCACGATCTGTGAAGTCACATTTAATTCAATTCCAAAACCTCCTTTCCAAATAGTTCAAGAAATGTCTGCTTGTGTTCATTCCTTTTGCTCAGCGTTGTCACTGGTGACACATTTGTCAATATCTGATGGCCACAGTGATTCGCAGAATGATGGCCGGAGACCAAAAAGACCAAATTCTCATAAGACTTTTCCAAAGCAATCTCTCCCACTTTATGTGGCATCCTATGGTTTCATCTCAGTCCTTAGAACTTGTAGCATATATTAAACAATAAATTTTTCTTTTTAAACTTCGTGTGAAAATCGAGAGATTTTCACTGAACTTGTTACAAAATACAAGAGTTAAGAGCAATCCCAGTTCTATAAAGAATCTGAGTTATTTTTATTAGTGTCAGAGAGCTCTGATAATCACAAAAGAGGTAATACAAGAAATCAGATTTGTTTGAGAGATAATATTACATCCTACGAATACACAGCAAAATGTTAAATAAGTTGCATTTTCTATTTCTTTCAATATTTCTATTTGTGAAGCACAGTCATAGAGGAACATGCTAGCTTTCTTTAAAAAAAAAAAATACGCTCAGAGCTGTAAACTCTTACTTAAGATAGAACTGGCTAGAGCAGAGATTTCTTTTGGCAGTTGCATGGTGTTCAGTCTTACCTGACCTCAAACCACCACTTGGACATGAAAGCCAAAAAAACTGGAAAGTAGCATTTCTCAACAATCCAGAACTCAAAATTATGTATAAAATAAGAGATGATCTTAGGGCAGGAGTGAAAAGGCTTAGAGAGGGATCATACTTCATACTAGGCAGCCTTTGAAAGAAGGGTTAAATCACTTTTACTCAGCTAAAGCAAAGAGTGAAGAAATTGGAAAAATTGTCAAAGAGTTACAAAACATAAAATGTCAAAAATGCCATCTGTATATTCCTGTGACTATACCTCCAGCTTTTTCTTTTGCTGCTATTTTAGCTTCCTTGCAGGTTGCTTCTCAGCAAATAGATTAGAAGCAGATTCCGGTGTCTCTTCTCACTTCTCCAGTTCCAGTGTCCTTGAGCTGCTGCTTTCATATTTGATTCCGTATTTGATGTGTATTTACTAGGGGCATCATGGAATTTCAGAATTTGCTGGAAATTTACTGGGGAAAATTACTTTATTGAACTGCTGGCATGCTTTGAGTATAAACTAGAAACCCTTTCATAAGGTTCAGTTGGTGGACTTTATAAGAAAACACCCTCCTAAGCCATTTAACAATGCAGAAAAAATAAAACAGTGTAGATGATTCTACTTCTGCTGTGTAGGTTGTACTTTTGCTGTCTGTTGTGTCTCTACCCATCAGAAACATGAAGATTTTATCAAACACTGTGTGGTTTTTCTTGCAGGCTTTGCAATGACTGGTTGTCAAAGAGACAATACATCAAAAGCAAACACCTCAAATTCATTATATTATAATACTTTCAATTTTACCATTGGGAAAGTGGATTTGGGTCCTTTGTAGATAAGTTTTCAAATGCATAGCCTGCATTTTTTTACAGATATGCCCAGATGATCCCTAACTAAAATCATTGCAAGCTAGTTGTATGAAGCTGTTACCAAATTTCAGTTTCTAGAATGTGTATCTATTAAGGAGAGAGCCATTTGTGGTCCCAGATGGATTTTTAAAATTTCTTGGTATTTTATGGTGTGTCTTAAAAATGCATTTTTTTTTTTTTTAAATTTCAGGTGGCCAATGGTAGCTTAAAGACTTTTACTCCAAATGTTCTGTCAGCCAGAACTCCTTTTGGATAGGGATACTTTAAAAAAAGCTCTTTCAATACTTTTAACAGTGAGCCTTTTTGCTTTAAAAATACTTCAGCTTAAGTTGATGTTTTGTATGTACTTTTTTCCCCAGTGCAATTTTTTTTCTATTTCCATCAATGTTTTATGAGAGAGGATGAGAAAAGGATATGGAGAATACTTTTATCAGCACCTCCACAGCTTGACAAGGAATACATATTAGAGAAAGCAGCAAACAGCTTGTTAGGTATGAAACAACAATAAGACATGCACTTCTCTGCTCCAGTCCTTTCAGTCTTGTCCAAGGATATTAATAGAAACTTCTCACATGTATTATATGCAATTTCTGCTTAAGAAACAAGAGATTCTATTGAAAACTGTCTTCCTATCTTTCCCTGTAATTCCCTCAGCATTACAGTTCATCCCAGTGTGAAGTTGTTAGATGCCTATGCTCATGTTGTGTTTGCATGGAAATGACTATTACAGTTAAATTTTAGCAGTATTTCTGTTCAAGTTCTATAGCTCTATTCTCATTAACTCAGTTTTACTTAAAATGGTAATATTTGAGATAGGAGTTTCCACAGGCACTTTCTGATTCATTTGTCCTCCCTGGAAACTATGAGCAAAAGTATAGATCTGTTATTAAAAATGTGAAGACTATTTTGTGCTACATACCTATTTCTGACGTATTCTGTTAGCAAGTGAAACAACAGAGCATCGGGGGGGTAGAGAGTAGAAATTGGGTAGGGAAATAGTCTTCAGTGGGAAGGATTTTTATTTGTTCTGCTGATAATCAAATTTTGTTTCACTTAGTCCAAAAACCCTCCATGAGTCTGACTAGTGGTGTATTTGGTTGTATTATGCTTGTATGGCCACATGTATGGTAAACTGAATGGGATGGTAAGCATATACTGAAGTGAACCACATAATAAAGGATCATACGATGAGTGTTTGTACTCTGCTTTTCTTTTTAAGGTACCTGATCGTGGGCATCAAGGCTGTGCTGGGATTATGCTTAGAAAATAGGCCCTGTGGCATCTTCAGGTGCAGGTTGCCCTTCTTCCTGGGAGCCCGCAGCCGGCTGCAGCACATGGAGAGAATTCGTAGTGTGAGGAGTTACGAGGAGCCAGCCACGTGGCCTGCCACACTTATGATTTGAGATTGTCCGGAAGCATAGACAATAGATTAGTAGATGGATACAAGCAATAGGATAGAGTTGGAAGATACTAAGGAGAAATTCTGGGAGCAGAGAGTCCACAGGAAATTCTGAAGCTTCAGATGTTTTGTAATCCAAAAAGGTGTTTGTTGCTGTGCCTTGGATGAAAAGATTGTAAGTGAATAGGACATATTTGGATATACATTGAACTGGGCAGAAGAATGTCACCCATCAGTGAACTTGATGTTTTTCTGAACAAAATAGCTCCCAACAGTGTAAATTTAAGTTTTGGATTTTCCTTTTTTCCCTTCAAATACTCACCTCAGGTTTTTAATAACATGACATACTGAAGAGATAAGAAACTTTTCAAAAGACAGGATTGAACTAACTACAGGCATGAAACAGCTGTGCAGCTTTGCCTATTTTTGGTAAGGAAAAAGTACGAGAAAGGAGACTAATAAAGGTAGTGTTCTTTTGTCATTTTTTGATAACAGGAAAGCTGTCCTTCACGGTTACCCAAGAAGAGATGGCAGGGCCTGACAGTGAGGTTAACAGGGCCCTGCAAGCAAGGAGCAGGCTATGATAAATGATGGCTCCTTTCCCTCAGTGGAAGGGTAGTCCAGAATGCTTTGTGAAAGCTAATAGAGACTGCGATAAAATATAATTTGAGCAATCTTCTGACTTTGGGGGAAGGTTTGTTGTGTTTTGTGTTATTTTTTTCTCCAAAGCATGGAATGTTATTGGAATTTTTTTCTTCCAGATGTATCTTTATTAGACAGATAATCATGGTTCCTCTAAATTGACATGCCTATGCAAGAGTAGTTAGAGTTTTAGTTAAAAAAAATACCTTTATGTTTCAAATAATTTTATTTTTTTATTTAAATAGAAGGAAGGAGAAACTTCAGTTTGAGTTAAAAATCAAGCAAAACCTCATGCAATCTAGATGTAAATGTATACTAGTTCAAGAACTAGGAAGTACTTACATATTTATCTATTCAATTTTATTTCTGTAACTTTTCTGATAAGAATTAATGGAAATTGTCTTTCATAGTTACTGTTTTTCAGTGTGTTCTGCATCTCCATACTGTTGATAGTGAAATGTTGTTACTGAAAATTTGTATGCACAGTGTTGATTTAGCTTAGTTTAGTTCATTAAATCAGAGGTCTTTACCATTTTAAATTGCAGTGCTGGAATATAGGTATGAACTGTATAATCTAATTTAATTAAGTTTATTTAATGCCAAGGTCTAGAACTATAAATCATACCTGAGGACTTCTAGAGCAGGCATACCTAGAATAACAAACTTTAATATGTATAAGCCTGTTGAGCAAAGTCAAGAAAACTCTAAGCAAACTGAAGACTAAGTAAAAAAAAGTAGCATAAGTCTTCTGAAATTTTTCCCAGTCCCAGATGACTATAGCTACATAGGAAATTAAGTTCTCAATTGTTCTGATTATTTCACATAATTATGTATCAAGGTAAAAAATAGAATCTTTTATGTCATTAAGAATAACAAAAAAGTATCACTACTAAAATGAAATGCATTTAAGATGTATTATATGCAGGTTTTCTTTAGACTTTGACTAAAGACTTTTGACTCTTTTCCTCCTGGTCACTCCCTAGCTGTCTCTAAAAAGTTCAGAATGGTATCCTCCTGTCTACGTATATGATGAACTGAAAAATTCCGAAAGCTTAAATTTAAGGGTTGTCTTTGTTAGCCAGTAAATACAGTGAAAACTTGGTTCTCAAAAGATTAATGCTGCTATTGTAACAAGAGAATTCAGGCAATGTTGGTTGCTCAGATTTATCTCACTGCTACAGTGACACCATTACTTTGTGGCACCTGGTAGGATCTTTTTTTTTTTTTTTTTTTTGGGTTCACCTTTGAAGAAATACATCTGTTCCAATTGTTGTAATTTTTACTTAGTTTTAAAAACTGATTTCCTAGTATCAGAGATAGCAGTTTGTCAGAGTGGGTTTACATATTTACAGCAAGGCAATATTTTTTACCCTGTAGGATTTGTTTTTTTTCTATGTCATTTTAAAGTTACCTGGAGCTGGTTCTAGGCTGGTCAACACTGTTATTGTATAGCTTCTCAGAAGGATCCTGCTTCCTGGGTAGCTTTCAGATACAAGTAGATGTTTGCTTTACCATTTCTTTTCTTGCCACACTATGGGGGAAGAAAAATGCTACTGTATATACATCATATATAAGCAATAAGGGCAGCATAAGCCTTTTATCACATAGATAAGGACAGACAGGTTAGTTGAGGGTCCCCTGGTACTTTAGAGAGTTTGATTCTTATCTGACATTACAAAAAAGAAACCTGCCATAAAGCTCTTACTATTTCAAGCTAGCATTTTAAAGAGAAAATGATTGACATTTTTCAGTTTCAATTTTTCTGTATTTTTTCACATCTAGTTTGCACTTAAAACAAGTCGGCAGTCACCATGCACAGAATAACTTAGAACCGAGGCAATCAGTGCAGTAATAATCTGTTCCTAGAACAAGCTGAGGACAGGCTGAGGCTGTCATCCCTACAAAAAACATACGAAGAAATGAGGAATAAAATGAATGAGTGGAGTAGCTAATTTTTGTTTGCATTAGTTTTATCAAGGAAGCAAGAGTTTGAATAATAACATTCTAGTCACTTCTACTCCCTTGTTTATATACAGTTATGCAAGTTATATATGTTTATATACAGTTACCCTGAAATAAACGAGCCTTTAGTTTTTCTGGCTAGTTACATTAATTATGCTGCTTTTACGTTTTTAATTAATAGTGACTATTCCTGTTTAGCCAATGCATGTCTCTGTTAGAAAGGCATTCACAAGTACCTTTATTAGATGAGCGCTTCACAATCATTAATAATGAGAACCAACATGATCATTTATTAAGAAGTGTCATGCCACACAGTTCGTGGATTTACCTGGTACAATCTGTAAGCTTGACAAGTGGAAGTATTGGATGTTTCCTAGCAAATAAAATGAAATTGTGATGCACTCAGTTGCAGGTATAGGTTTATTGTTGTCCATGTGTGCAAAGTACCAAATCTCTCCAGAACTCTCTGGGAATGTGTTGCAGATGAACCAGTATTTTCCCTTTTTTTCTGATCACTCAAGAGAAAAATCTTCATCTTTTTCTCCCCTGTTGCAAGCAGATTGTGATGAAACTTATAGTTTGTCCTGCCTACAATTGTTAATTATTTTATTTATATATTAATTTTTTATTTAAAAAAA